>NW_007727057.1:88807-154641 GCF_000696425.1 Galeopterus variegatus
CGGTCTCAAAAAAGGAAAAAAAAAAAAAAAAAAAAAAAAAAAAACTAGAATGAGATGTCACCTCATACCTGTTAGAATGGCTATTACAAACAAACAATAGACAAGAGTTGGTGAGGATGTGGAGAAATGGGAACACTTGGCCACTATGGGTGGGATTGCAAAATGCTGCAGGTACTATGGAAAGCAGTATGGAGATTCCTCAAAATAATTAAAACTAGACCTACCACATGATCCAGCAATCCCACTTCTGTGTATTCATCCAAAAGGATTGAAATCAGGATCTGAAAGTAATATTAGCACTTCCATGTTCACTGCAATACTATTCACAGTAGCTAAGATGTGGAAACAACCTAAATGTCCATCAACAGACAAGTAAATAAAGAAAATGTGGCATACACATAAAATAGAATACTACTTGGCTTTGAAAAGGAAGGAAGTCCTGCAATATGTTACTACATGGATGAACCTTGAAGACGTTACACTCAGTAAAATAAGCGAGTCACAGAAAGACAAATTCTGCATGATTCCACTTATAAGAGGTATCTAAAATAATCAAATTCATAGAATCAAAGAGTGGAATGATGGTTGCCAGGGGATGGGATGGGGGAAATGGGGAGCTACTAATCAATGGACATAAAGTTTCAATTACGAAAGATGAATAAGATCTAGAGATCTGCTGTACAACATTGTTCTTATAGTCAACAATACTATATTGTACACTTAAAATTTTGTTAAGAAGTAGATCTTATTAAGTGTTCTTACCACAATAAAATATACATGTATTTTTAAGTGTAAAAAGGCTGCTTCAAAAAGAGGCACAAAGACATTGGTGTGAAGAGAACCTCTTCTGGGCTCTAGCCGCATTCAGAGGACACGGGGAGCTGCAGCTGCCTCTTCCTTTGCCTTTCAGATCCAGGTCTACGCCATGAGGAGCAGCTGCTCCTCCGTGACGGGCTAATGCTAAAGCATGGAAGCCAGCACAGTTTAAATCGACAAACAAAAATCAGTTGTGGTTGTCAGCATGCTGGTGTTGTCCCAGCATCTCCTGCCTTAGGCTGGCAAAGGAGCCACCTCACCCACAGGCATCACAGATCACCCCAGGTGATCACATGAGGACAAGACCCATGAACTCTAAAGCCAGTGGTTATTACTGGGAGGTAAGTGGGTGGGCCACATGCTTTTGGACTTGAGTTGATTGATAATTTCCTAAATCATTGTGGGGGTGGGGAATGCTTAATGATGTTCCATGGGAAGTGCCATGGCAACCACACTTATTCTAAAAGGAGAATACATGTTGAGGTCAGATTTTGAGATAATTCCTTTTGCCGAACATGTTTTAAAATGTCCTTCCCATCAATAAAGAGTGCATAAGAACCGTGATGCCAGCAGAAAGAAACACAGCCACCCAACCAAATTAAGAAACAAAACACCCAGACCACAGAGACAGAACTGCTCCATATAGGCACTTTCAAGTAAAGCAGGGAGCCAGTATCTTGCCATACCTATTAGAGAAAAGGAAAACCTCTTACTAACATAATCCAATACTTAGTACTTGAAGGCAATTCTTGGAAAGTGCACAGGTTAAGAGTAAGAAGTCTCAATGACTAGTAATTAGGGCTCTGAATCTAGAAGAAAGCACCCCAGTGGAATAAGCCAAAGTGGGACACGTAGGATCTGGAGCAGCATCTATTCTGAATAAGACTCAGTCACACTCATTGAAAGTTATCACTAGAGCTTGATGAGGAGCAACTGATAACTGACTGAAATCTACCATGTACACTCCAGGTTTTTTGCAAATAGTTTGGTATAACGTATCATTTCAATGACTGAATTATCATCTCATGAAATCCCAACCAAAGCACCTGAGTGTTTAATGTAGTGAAACCTGAGGAGACACTACCTGGATATTGTAATCAATGTTCTGCTTCCAGAGTGTTCATAATGAGGCTTATTTTTATCTGAGTTTGCTCAAATTAGGGTAGATAATAAGCATATGTAGAAGGACGATGACTCCAAACTCTCAAGTTAGATTTCAAGTCAACGAACATTTATTAAGCTATGTATAGAATGTTTTGCTAAACGTGGGGGTTGCACAGATGAAACAAATCCCTTGCTCCAAATGCTTAAGTCCATAAGCAAAAAGATGGCACGTGACAAAATAGATGCCATAACAGAAGCAGAACTCAGAGCATAGTGTGGGCATGTGTAAGGTCATATTCAACGGTCAGGGAGAGCTCAAAGCAGGTGTCTGTGGGCTCTAGAGAGAGCACAAATAAGTTTTCTGCTCAGCAGTACTCAGGCAGGAGATATCTTCTTGTTTTGTTCCTTACTGATTACTAAGAATAAAAATTCTTCAGCTTCAGATATAAAATATATATTAAGAGTCAGTGCATGGAGGTGGTATAGATGTCAGAAATTAAATGTAGTTATCTGTAATACAAAGTATCAGAAAGCTAGAAAGCAGGAAGCCTGCCACACAGCCCAGACTGCCTATTTTGGTAAGGTTAGCTCATTTTCAGTATAGATAAAACAAGTCCTCTGATTTTGACGGTGGAGGCCCTCATTAACAGAACACATAGCTGCGTATGTGCCTATTTTCTCCTGGTAGACTGTGAGCTACTTGAGGGCAGTGACTACATTGTCCAACACAGCACATGACACACAGAAGGTGCTCAGCATCTCACTGTTGAATGAATAAATGAATGACTCTATACCTAAAGCACTGTTCTCTCTTCCAAAATCATTAATACTAATTTTTAAAGCTGTTCAAGAGAAAATTTGTTACAACTTCTGAGAATCAAGACATTCTTCCATCATTCTTCCATTTGATGAATCTAAGAGAAAGGTCTACTGTTAATGTTAGCACATGTCCTTGTTGTGTGACCTCTGAGGATTTAAAACCAGCCAGGATAAGCCCAGAAAGAAAAGAATCAGTCTTGAAGATACTCATTAAGGCACCACTTTATTCTAATATAAGAACTTCCTACAGAAAGAAAAAAAGCACAAGAGATAAATCGTGGGACAGATATAAAAGCTCTCTCTGGAGATATTTCAAACTTGCTAATCTAACTATAGCCTATCTTGAGTCCTATGTTGATCTGATACACAGTCAAAGCAAGAATATTGAAATTTGTTAATCCTACAAATATCATTACACTTAATAGATTCTTTATTCCACTGTCCTCCAAATAAATTTTTCTATTGCATTTGATATACGCAAACATGTGGCTTTTAAAGAATGTCATCTGCCCAATCTCTTCTAAAGGAAATAATGTAAACTGAGATGGATTTTAAGGGCAAAAGAATTATAAGAGGAGGAGAAAACATACCTGGACACATCTGAGAAATTACTTATAAACCCCAGGATTATTTAGACATGACTGTATTAACCAGATGTATCATAGACGTCTGGTCCAGTTTTGATATTAAACTGCTACTGCCTCAGATACTCCAGTGATCCACAGTTAACCTGAGATGAATATCTGTTGGTGTTTGGTTGCCTAAGACCCATGTCTTGTTTCGAAGCACAACACAAATTTCTTTCTGGGAGTAACTTCAACTTTGGATACAATCTGAAGGGACTCAGAATCCAGTTCCCTGACCTTCCAGCCATGGGGCAGCCATGTGACCACAGTTTGATCAACTAAACGCCTGCCTGGGATTCAAATTCTGAGCAGAATGCCTAAGAGACTGAAATGGCTGGGGCTCATCCGTTCGATCATTATCACCCTGACCAAATTGTTCCTGCTGCGGGATAACACCTGTTGCTCCTGCTTTCTGCTCTCTGAGGTAACCTGGCTCCTGCCCATGTTCAAGTCTGGTCCCGCAGTCATCCTGTTGTGTGCAGGACTAGTGTGGGCTGGTACTTGCTGCTCTCTTGAGAAGGATGAATGTAAGGAGTTACTGCTGGAGAGTTGCGATACCTGTTCTCTTGATACTTTAAAACCTCTGGCAGCCTGAGTCTACCGATGAACATATGTAAACCATGCTGGGAATGCCTGCACTATTCTCTTTTCCTACTTTCCTTCCCTACCTCTCTCCCCAGTTAAGGCCCAGTTAAGGAGGCATGTTAGACAAAGTCAATTATGGGAAGCTGGTAAGAAGACCATCCCAAGTGCTTTCTGTAATCTGTCTTAAACACTAGCAAAAGTCAATAATTACATAAAAGCTACCATTGAGCAACTCCTTTTTTTTTTTTTTTTTTGGCAGCTGGCTGGTGAGGGGATCTGAACCCTTGATCTTGGTGTTACCAATACGACGCTTTAATCAATTGAGCTAACCAGCCAGCTTGAGCAACTCTTTCCAAAATAATGTGACTAGAGAATCTCACAAGTGAAAGATTGTGGACTATCTCACTAGCACTATCAGTGGCACTGAAAGGAGACAGTTAATAGAACAACATTAGTAGAAAGTGAATGGAATATATAGACTGCCAACATACCTGCATATCATATTCTAAAACAGAAAATTTGATCATCGGGAAATTCAAAGCCAGGAAAAAAAAAAAGCCACTTAGCAAACAAAATGAATCTCAGATACCTGTAGCAATTTCACACTTGGGAACCTGGCTTACAGTCTTGTGAATAGAAAGACATATGAAAAGAATAATTAAAAGATGTCAGAGACAAGTGTCAACAAACTCAGCTATAAATATCTTCAGTGAGAACGTTAAATTTCCTTTGGGAAATTATTAAATTGAGAATGGATAGGACCAGTTAAGAACAGGAAAGATCAAATTAAGAAAATGGAATAAACATTTCAGAAAGTGTAGTAATCCGAGGATAAAAGACATGGAACAGCTGAGCTATAACTAAATAAAAGGGAAATAGTAGATCACAGTAAAGTGAAACACTAATCCAAAAAGGTTAAGCCTCAACTGAAATCAGTAGTTACTTTAAGGTATCTTTTCTATCACTCATAACCTGGAGTTTTGAGTTTTAATAGCTCTGGAAGGTGGGAGGTAGGGAGGAAGTATCAGAAGAAAAGGTCTGGGCTTGCATCAGGGGAGAAGTCAGGATGGAGGCAACTACCTGAAGCTTGGTTCCTCAGGGGCTACAACCTTGGTGAAGCAGGAAAATAGCTCACTCTACAAAGGGAGATGGCAAAGAAACTGTCCCTCTTGACTTTGATATTGACTGAAGGATAAAAAAGTCTCCTTGACAATCTGTAAACAAAAGCCACTCCTCCTTTTGGATTTTAGGTCCAGATTTGTATTCTCTACATGACCCTCCCCCTGCAAATCTAACTAATAAATTAATTTAAAGCAGCCCTGTTTCCCTTAGAAACAAACCTAAATCCTCTATGGAGGAATGCCCCCTCAAACCAGACCTTACAGAATTCCCACAGATAAGGATGACAGAAGGAATTGAATACATAAGCAAAGAATATGTGACTATAAAAATGATTTGAAAAAGAAGCAAATAGAACTTCCTGAAAACAAAAATATAATGATTTAAATGAAATAATTTATTGGACACGTCAAGTAGCTAGTAAAACACAGGTAAAATAGTGAATTGGAGAACTAGAACATGAAGTTGAAGAAATCATTAGACAACGGAGACAAAAAAACAAAAGGAAAATATGTGCAAAAAAAGGCTAAGAGGTATGAAGGATACAAATAAGGAACTAATATTTAATAGGAACTTTAGAAAGAGATAATAGTGAGGATGTGGGAGAAACAATATGTGAAAAAATACTGCCTAAGAATTTTTCAGAATAGAGGTAATAAACAAACTCCCAGGTTCAGGAAACAGAACAAATAAGAAGCAGAATTAAACATCTACACACAGGTAAACAGACTCCCAGAAATATAATCCTGTGAAGTTTCAGAATTCCAGAGGCAAAGAGAAAATCTCAAACAGTCAGGGCAGGTGGTGAATAAAAAGAAGGAAAGATGCAGAAGGAACGAAGAAGAAGGGATAGGAAATATTTGGAAGGAGTTTACAGAAAAGAATGAACAAAGGAGAAAGAGAGAAAAAAAATAGCTAAAACCAGCAAACAAAATCAGACTTTCCTCGGGAATAAATGCCTGAGGCTGCTTGTGAGGTGTAGCTGATTCTGAAATTCTGACATTAAGCCTGAAAGGCTAAAGTTTGTCTAGATTGGTAGTGTCCCTGACTCCAGACAGAGCAACTTAAAATCCTCCAGACAGCTCTCATGATTCCCATAAGTCCAATCTATTATAACCTCATAAATAATATTTCCAACCCCCTAGGGGAATAAGCTACCATTGAGAAAATTCAGTAGAACAACAACAGATCCAGAAGCCCTAAACTTCAGATGTTATAATTATCAGATACTAATGTAAAATTACTACCTCTGAAATGGTTTAAAAAAATAAATACAGTAATCAAAATCACAAAGGAACATATGGTAGAATATTATTTGGATTTAAAGGGAAGGAAATTCTGACACATACTTCAACGTGGATAAACCTTCATCATGCTAAGTGAAATAAGCCAGTCACAAAAAGACAAATACTGTATGATGCTATTTATATGAGGTACCTAGAGTAGTCAAAATCAGACAGAAAGTAGAATGACGTCAGGGGCTGAAGGGAAGAAGGAGTTGTTTAATGGGTATAGCACTTCACTTTTGTAAGATAAAGAGTTCTGGAAATTGTTCGCACAACAAGGTGAATGTACTTAGCACAACAGAACTGTACACTTAAAAATGATTTTAAGATGGTAAATTTCATCTTATATGTATTTTGCCACAATTAAAAAATGTTTAAAAACCACAAAATATAAGATATTATCAAAGTGACCAGGAGATTTACATAATAACGAAACTTCTGCAAATAAAACATAAAATGGGCTAGCTGTTATCTCACTTGGGAGAGCGTGGTACTGGTAACACCAAGGTCATGGGCTCAGATCCCCATACCAGCCAGCCACCAAAATAAATAAACAAATGAAATGATTTCACTTTACAAAAAAGTTTTAAAAAATCATATATAAGATAAACATTGTATACATAGCTGAAGACAGTATTATTTTAAAAAGCAGAGTTGAACAATTGACCCATATTATAGCACAAGCAGAAGGAAATACAAAAGAGAGGGTAAGACATAAAAAATAAAACAAGAAGGTCTAGTTAAGTCTAGTTGGAGTTTCAAAGGGGAAGATTGAAGGGGAGGCAATGTTCAAAGAAGTAATGGCTGAGATTTTTCCAGATTTGATGAAAGACATGAATTCATTCATATAAAAACCACAATATATTCCAAGGCGTATGAATAGTAAGAAATACACACCTAGACATACATATTAAAACTATAGACCTCTGAAGAAAAGATAATATCTTAAAAATTCAAAGAGAAAAGACATATTCATACACAGCAAAAGTTAAGTTGCCTACAGAATTTTCATCTCTTATACACTCTTGGCTTAAGTATATGTACACCAGTAGAATCATTTTGAAAAATAATTCACCATTACCTAGTAAAGTTGAAGATGCACATACACAACTACACTGCAATTAGACTCTTTAAAAAAAAAAGCAAGAGAACAATACAACAAACTTTGCCCATGCGCTCCAAGAGACATGTACAAGAATGTTCATAGAAGCATGTGTTGTAATCACATGAAATTTACAAACAACCCAAAGGGATATAAAATTGTGATATGTACATAAAATGGAATGCTGTTAGCATTGAAAAAATCACCTTGAATAAATCTTACAAACATAATGTTAAGTAAAAATTAGTATGACATTAATTAGATGAGGCTCAAAAATATGTAAAGCTCAACAATGATTTAGGAGGAGTATAACTATAGAAGGAAGGGAAGGGAGTGTGATCAAGAAAAAACACAAACAAAATAATATTCCCTATGTTGGTTGTGTTTGTTTTAATTCTTTCTGCCTTACATATATGTTATACTCATTTTTTAAAGAAAATAGCTGATGATTCACTATAAAATTCTAACAATAACCCTATGAATTATATACTATTTTATCCCCATCTTGTATATGGGGAATTTAGGCACAGAAAGATTAAATAACTTGCTCAAAGTTCTGGAATAGCAAATGGCAGATCTAAGACCAGAATCCAGGCAATCTGTCTCCATAACAAATGCTCCTGAGTACTAGGTTATTCTCCCTTTCTTTTGTATGTACGTAATACTCCATTTTAAAAATAAAAAGAAAGAATTGAAAAGGAGAAAAATTAATACTCCAAGGACTAATGTCATTAAAACTGTTCTGCAAAAAGTTAAATGCATGCATATATCTATATATGTGTGTCAGTGTAAAGAGAAATAAACATCAAAAAGTGAGTCATTTTGCCTGTGTCACTTTTATTTTCTTTATATTTTCTTCATTTTCCAAATTGTCTGCAATGAACATATATTACTTTTATACTCGGGGGGAAAAATCAATCCTATTTAAAAATACTCTTGGCCTTAGCTTTTTTAAAGATTGCATATCCTAAATCATGCGGTAAATTGCATAGGAAGTCTAATTACATCCTGCCTGAAAGATAAAAGACAATGATAAGTGTTACTGAGTTCCAAAAAAGCGCCTTCACTTTGTATCCAAAGGCTAATACTGTTCTAAATTTCAGAAAATTTTCTTTAAGAGACTGGTAAAGACTTGCTTTGGGCTGGTCGTAACATTTGTTTTGAACTATTTATGTGGCATCAGGGCGATCCCACCCCTATGCCAAGCAGAAAGTTACCCAGGGCTCCTGTGTGTATAGTCACCAAGCTAAATAAGGGGACACACACAGGGAATTCTATGCAACAATTAAGAAACAGATTCACAATAAAAGAGATCAGCTGCCTGACCAGCAAGTGGAGGCCAACATACTAAAATGAGAGTGCGAGGTTCCGCTGACACTGGAGAAAGCCTGGGAGGCTGTGAAGGGCTGCGTGGGAACTGCTCACTGTGCGATGCTGAACCCCATGGTTACTTAAGAGCTGCATCTGTTTTGCTTTCCAGAGGAGGAGGAAGGAATGCATTTCTGGAAAGCAGAAGTTTTTTGAAAGATGTTTTTAAAAAATCTCTTTAGAAGCAGATAATGGTAGAGTTTGGTAGTATTATCCAGTCAGAAAAATGCTAAATAGAAGGCAATCCATAGAGATGCTGGGTCAGTCCCATGGCATCTAAGTACTAGTGCAGAGCCTCAAGTTTAAGCAAGGGCAGGAATGGCAGGCTCCACTCTGAGCAGCCCAGGTTTAATAACATTTTTCTTAACAACTGAATATATCAAAATTAAAAAAAATTAACTCTGTAAAGGTAATTACCCTCAAATTATCTGCTATTGATTTCTACAAAACCATCAGAAGAGCACTGTGGAACACCCACTTTTCAATGACATCTCTTATCATCTGCTGTCCTTCCTTCATTTACTAGCATGTGAATTGTACACAAATCCCAGCTTGTAAGATGGACATAATTATACTTTTCTTGCAGTGCTGTCAATAAATTGAGACAGTGGATATAGTGACTACTAGCACAATGTCCCTGAAGATGCTCTGGAAACATTCATTCCACTTCCATCCCATCTACCCACCCACTGAGCCACAAGCCACAAACAGACACAGACATACACACACAGACACACACACACACACAGACACACACACACACAGCCTGTGCCTTCTCAGAATGACGTAGCCTAGGAAATCAGCCTTCAAAAGTCACTTGTGTCTAGCTCAGGAACTTCAAGATCAAGATGAACAACCCAAGTACATTAAAATGAGAATTGGGAGTTATTTTTCCACTTTAGATTTCATTTAAAAATAACAAATTACAAAATAGTAGCTGGAAAAGGAACCTGCTAATGAATATTCATGAAGATTGCTAACCACAAATAAAGACAAAAGCTGGCTTTTCTTGTCACATTACAGTGAAAACAAACAAGACATGGAGAAGGCAGCAGGAGAACCAAAATGAAACTTTCATTTCTGGGATGAAGACAAGGAGGTAGATGTTTGATATACTATACAGCGGGGACATCGTGATACACAACCCCTAGGAATGCTAATGAACACAACCCCTGCGGACTTGAATAGAGCTCCATCTTGAACATCTAAGGGCAGTCGTTTGGCTCATGGTGAATAGATCTAACTCTTGGCTTCCTAGCTAAAGAAGATTGAGAAATTTAAATAAAAATTAAGAACAGAGCTTTAAAAATATTTCTTTTTAATGAAATACAGTCTCATACTTCACCAACTTTGGTTTATGCCAAAGACAACCATATATCATCCTTGGGCCAATAACCTGGTGAAATATAGTAAATAAGGACTAACATTTCTTTGTTGTTTCATGTTGGGGCTTGTGTGTTTGGTTTTCACCTCTGAGTTTCATTGAGGTCTGAGTGGAGCAACTGAATTTCTTATTCTGAAAAAAGACCATCATGATGATACACCTCTTAGAATCAGGGCTTGGAAGTGGTGCATTTGGTTTGAGAACAGACTGATGAAAAGGAAAAAAAAAAAAGAAAAAAGAAAAAACCATTGAAGGACACAGGCTAAGGAAAGCTTTTATTTCCAGATGAGTCTGAAATTTCAAAAATGGACAAGACTGTATTCAAACTTTGTAAAACGTGAAAGAAAAAATCTGTCAGATCTGCTAGAGATCTCTTCAAAGGAAAGGAGATTTGACAGAGGAGATTTGAAGGCAGTGATAGGAATAAAAATTAAAAACCTTTCATGTTTGTACTTCAGAGACTTACACTGTCCTTAGACTACAGCACTTCAACTTTAAAGTAGCTAGGAGTCCCTGACATCTTGTTAAAATGAAGATTCTGATTTAGCAGGTCTAGGGCAGGACCCGAGATTTTGCATTTTGAACAAGCTCCAGGTGATGATCAGGCTGCTGGTCTGTAGACCACATATTTAGTAACATGAGTGTGTAACACTGAAATAGAAGCCAGAATATTTGCGTTTTGGCACCTGCTGTTGGTTTATCACATTGGGAATTGGGGGCATGTCCCCTGAGCTCAGGGACGGATACTAGCTTCTTGTTTGATGGATACTAGCTTGCCCTAGTTACCTCATGGGTTGTTGTGAAGCTGAAATTAAGCAACATGCCAAAGTGCTTTGTGGAGCGCAAAGTACAAAGAATCGCAGTATTATCACCATTATTAAAAAGATCATAAAGGATAGATGACTTGCTAAAGGACCCAAAGTGAGAGGCTGAACTAGGCTTGAACCTATCATCCAATCTTAAGCAAGTGCGTTGCACTCCAATGTGTTGCTACTTAAGGTGATATGAGAAACAGATCACTGTTATTTCCATCCATGTTGCCGAAATTTATTTCCAAAATACATTGACCTTCCTGTCTGAATGCATATATTACACTGAAAATTTACATTGTGAGGTGATTCAAGTCCTTGTATTTCCTTAGGGGGGCAGAAGTCACTGTGACTGCTGTAGTGCCCTCTGGCGCTCCCTAGGGGCATCCATAACACTCGGTGCACCCACCATTGACATAACGCCATTGCCAACTGGGTAAGTGTGAATGTAGACTAGCATTAAAGCCCAGCCACATAAGATAATTTCAGAGACAGGACAGAACAATGTGGGTTAGAGTAATCAAGGAAGGGTTTGTGGGGAAGCATGTGTTTTGAGATGTTCTCAAAAGGAAGAGAATGGTTTAGGTAGCTTAGGAGAAGGGCAAGGCCAATACCGAGCAAAATCACAAAGAGGCACCTCAAATGAATTAGTCATCTGTGACCACAGGCACAGTGTCAGGCACCATATGTGATACCCAGATCAAGATAATCATATATGTTAGAACACTGAGGCTAACTCAGCCGATGCGGTAGGCTAGCTCGGTAATTGGGAGTCCCGGCACGCCAGGGCAAGCGTTGTGTGCTTTTCTCCTTATGGGACAGAGAGCCATCTGAGGAATTTTAACTTGGCAGTAAAGAAGAAATGAAATTGGGTATTTGAATGGAGTGTATTTGGGAGAATATTGAAGGCACAGGAATGAGTAAGAATAACTTTAAAACTTATTTTTCCAGCAGTGGACCCAGTTAATCAAATGAAATCTTAAATAAAACCTCTATCTATGTTAAAAGAGGTGGAGAGCAGAGAGAGAGAGAAAGAGAGAGAGAGAATACGAAAGAAGAGCTGTTTTGGGTTAAGGTGTTAAGGGGGCTGCCAGGCTGACTCTTTAGGTGTTGAACCCTCTGATCTGCTGGGTTTCTTTGGAAGGAAGGTCACTGCAATGTGATAAACATCTACAAGAGGATGCAGGAACTAGAAATGAAAAGGAAATCTATGCAGGCCTGGTGTTATATGGGCAGAACAGATCACCCGTGGCTGAAATGGGACCAGTTCCAGGCATTTGGCTTCCTGTCCAGTGCTCTTCATCAGCATCACACTGTCTCTGCCTATCGCTGTTTGAAAAGGCATCCCAAGGAGAAAATGCAAAATCCAATATACTTACTAGTAATTTAGAAATTTCTTAGTGGCTTCCTCTTATCTTCTGACGCAGAGGTCTTAAAAGAGCATTTAGTCTAAAAACCCAGTCCCATATCCATTCTTTAATCTTAACTCTAAGCAATTAATTGATTGAAAGATAATCTCTTCTCCAAAGTTCCAGACTTCCTGTTGTTGTTCCAAAGCCCATCACAGTGATTTCATACTTGTGAGTATTTTAACAATGTCATCACAAGACCTGAGTTATGAAAGTGTTTATATTGGGTACAAATAAATGGCCCAGGATGGCAGGCTTTCACTGACTTTTATATAGAATATAAAGAGATGGCATACAGTAAGATTGAGAACTATGATAATAATATCTAGCACATTTTTAAGTGCACATAAAAACACCTATTTAATGAAAAAATATTTGTTAAATTTTCAGAAAAGCACGTACAAGGCAAATTTGGACATAAGGATTCTGTAAGAAATTTAGTTATAAAGAAAATTAATGTGGATAATAGCAGTTATTTTGTTCCATTTGCAAAATAATATGTATGTGTTTGAATTCCTAGGAAGCATCATTTCTGAAATCACAAAATCATAAGAGTTTAGAGTTCTCCTTAAATTCTCTGGGGAGGATCTCAGTGACTCAGGACTGAATGTTGTCTTTTTTTTTTTTTTTTGAAGATTTTTAGAAGTGTGTATTCTATAAGCAGCTTCCAGTATTTTATTGTCAAGAGCAGAGGAGTTGCCTTGACCCAACTATTTTGCTCCATTAATTCATGTCCATTTTCTCTTGTTCTATCCTCTGTGAACACGGACAAAAATTGTCCAATAGATCTCCACTTACTATTAAGATAGAAGGAACGTTATGCCTCAATTTTGTTATCTTACACAATTCCAGGTCCTTTAACTTTTACTCACAGAATTTCCTTTTCTTCTCTTTAATCACTTGAGGCTTTGAAGCCCTGGTTCCCTTTCAGTTCACTTTGAAACTCTGCCCTATTACTCCATATACTTTAGAAAAGGGTACTAACATTATAGTAGAATTATTTAAATTTGCAGGTGATGTATCTTTTATTAACCTCCATACTCCACTAAAGTAAATATTGTAATGAAAATGAGATTAAAACACATTCTGTATTGTAACCAACTGGTCAGAACTAGTGCACTATTTAAGGATTATTTGTAAGTAATTACTGGTAATTATAATAACAGCTATAATGTAATGAATGCTTCCTATGTGCCAGGCACTGAATACATTGCTATCAAATCCCGGCAGCAACTCTAAGAGGTAGGTATTATTATCTTCATTTTTTACAGGAAGGGCCTGGGCTAGACTGTCAGAGAGCTTGATCATAATTCCAGACCCACTCTTTTATCACAATGCTATGCAGATACATAATCACACACCCATTCATGCACGCACACACTGCATGGTCCATGTAGGATGACTCCTGCAGCTCAGGTATTCCTGGAAGCAGGCTCTGAGATGAGGGTTTTCATGCAGAAATTTCACTGGGGAGGGCTCCTGGGCTCAACACCTGTGGGGAGTGCACAGCACAGGACAACACAGACGAAGAAGTCGGGTTGTAGTGCTGTCACAACAAAAGCTCCAGCCGACCCTTCAGGTCCTATACATTGTCCTGAATTGGGGCAAGGGTCTTTGTATCCCAAATCAACCAGTCATTGAATGCCTGCTGCCCTGGGGCAGGTGGTATAACCTTGGGTAAGGCAGCTCTCTTTAGCTAATGCCTGAGGACAGTCTCCAAAAGGAGGGACCCAGCTATGAGCTATCAGCTCTCAACACTCCCAAAAGCTTGGGAAAGTGTCTCAGTCCAGACAGCGTGAGAGATCTGGGTGGCACATCACTTTTCTATTACAGTAATAGAATACGTGAAACTGGGTAATTTATAAATAAATGAAAATTATTTCTTATAGTTTAGGAGGCTGAGAAGTCCAAAGTCCAGGGAACATGTCTGCTAAGGACCTTGTTCTTGGTGGTGACTCTCCACAGTGACACAAGGTACCATATGATGAGAATGGGCTGAGCAAGAGAGCTAACCTGCTCACTCACTCCTTATAAAGCCCTCAGAACCATACCCATGACCACCCATTAAACCACCAACCCATTACTCCATGAATGGATCAATCCATTCACCTTTCAGCTGCCATTATAGGATTTCCCACCCTCTTAACACTGTTACAGCGGAGATCAAGTTTCCAATACATGAACTTTTAGGGGACACATTTGACCTGTAGCATACAGTGACTCTGTTTTCTGATCCCCAACTTAGGAAAAAGTTCTGTGTACCTGTTTATGGGTTTCAGTTACAGATCATGCAGCTTTAATGCCAAAGAAATCAAAGAAATAAGATTGAGGGTAGAAAAGAAATTTAAATACTGATTTATGTGTAGGACTTCAGGAATATCTATCTCTTCCCTTTCAGTCTCTCTCTCTTTCTGTCTCTTTTTCTCTCTCTGTCCCTGTCTCTGTTCTGTCTCCCTCACATTCTCTGTGTGATACATACACACTAAATAAAACATGAAACCCCTGATAGCAAAGATGGGAAACAGAAAGAGAGAATAACTTGAGATATTGGAAACCGATAATTATTACCCAAGTGGATATTGCCATTTCTGAATAGTTCTATCAATAATAATCTACATGTCCTCTAAATGAAAGGCTTTATGTTGGGTGAATAAAATCTGGTCAGTAGCTCTGCATCCTCAATAATTCTTTAATCCTCAATCTTTCCCCATAGATTTTATATTTCAAACCATTTAAAAGATATCATTGCCTCAGGATGGTTCTTGCCTAAAACAAGTAGCACAAATACTTATGCTATTGATCGTGAAGACAAAGTTCTGTTTTATTTTTCCATTTTTAATGAGAACAATCAAAAATGTTTTTAAAGTTTGACATCAAAATTATTTGTTGTTATCTATTTATCCATTATGTGGAAGCTTTAAAAAAGCTAGAACGTTAACAACTAGTAAAAATGGTTTATTAGGGCATGAATTTGAAATAGGTCCCCAAGGGATAATGAATCCAGCTTATATTATTGGAAAATGTGAAGAGTCATTAATTCATATTTTGCTGCCTTACTATTCTATTAACTGATGCAAAAATAAATTCTCTTGTCATCATTCTCATTTCAACATGATTAGCAAGATATTAGTGCAGTAGCTGGGTTCAAAAGTTAATAATAAACCTAAATCCAGAATAATTTTGAAAGTACCCAAACAACAAAAGGCAGTGGACAGTGAAAACTGAAATGTAGCAGGACATTATCTGATCAGAAATCCATTGTCATTGTCCTCCACCAAAGTGGCCCACAAATTGCTGATGCGAAGTCTGTGACCTCTATGGTGGGATTGAATTTGTACCAAAATTTAGTGGCTCAGCATTTCCTCTCCTCTTTCTTTTTAAAATCCCACACTACAGAAGGGCATAGGGTAACACATCTTACTGTCAAATATGATGTGGGACTGTTGGAAGACTGCCCATCCAAAGTGTCACCCTGGCTGCTCACCCATGGCTTCTACTTTCCAATAGGAGTTTTCCCCATACAATCCTACTCTTACAGAATTCTGTGCTCTCACAGGGTAGAAGAAGGGCAGTCTTGAATGATAATTCAAACCCTAAATTCTTTTCAGCGGCAACTCCAAAACTAACATAAACTCTATGCATTGCTTTGTTTGCATAGTGACACTTGCAATATTCATTTTGAAATGTGAGCAGAAAGCAGCCACCCAACACTGCTGCATTCTGTCCTTTGTCCACAGTAAGGTAGTTAGGAAGACACCACCACCAAGCCAAACAACAGTGGTGAAAGCTGACCTGCCCTTTCGCAGCCACCATACCATTTTGTGTGCACGGTTGCAATAGTTTCCACATCTGTTCATCTCTATTCATACTGTTGTTTGCCCAACTTAGCCAAGCAATGCAGAGGGCAAACGTTTAGCACCTGCCACACAATACCTCCCCACAGCTCTCAACTCTTATCCATAACATGTCATTTCCACTGCCAGTTTTATATACACAAACTGTCAAGGGTCTCATGTTTTGGAGTGAGACAGAGAAAGAGAAACAGAGACAGAGAGAGAAAAAAGAGAGACATACAGGGGCAAAGAGCAAGACTGCAACAGAAAGAAATATTCCCTGTGCCCTCCACATAAATGAGTGGAAACTCCATTTGTTACTGGCAGCTTTCGGGACGAGTGAATCATGTTTTGTACACACACCCTGATAATTTACAGCCCACTGGTTTCACAGCAAAGACTGACCATTCTGTGAATTTCAGAGAACAATTCATTGTCTTTGAGACCACCTACAAGTGGCATGCATGTGCTGTCATTCTAAGTTACTCCAACTCAGCATTTTTATGAATTCATTTTCTATACATAAAATTTGCAGCAGATTGCAATGTAATTGATCATATCAGAAATATCTTGTGCTTAAAGTGTTGATTTTAAAATCATTGATGAGTGTCTTTTTAAAAAATTGGAATTTAAGCACAAATAGTTTCATTCTGTTCCATTTCTTCATTTTCATGGTAAAACTAATATAGAGAAATAAAGGATGCCCCCCAAGAAATCCATGTTAAAAATTTTAAATTATAAAAATTAAAAATAATAAAGCCATAATAAGCACCTTAAGTACTAAAGCAAAATCTGTTCATTGAATCTACAGTGATTAACCAGAGCAAATGTCATCACTGTGAACTGATTTATTTAATTCAATTCCATATTTTAAAACATAGAGATAACTTCACAGCTCAATGAAAATTTGGAATGAGAGGAAAAAATGAAGTGGAGAGGGCAGAGTGAGTTTTAAGAGACCAGATCTTTGGTTCCAGCTGTTCATGTTAAGTAAGTTACTTAATTTTGTTTCAGATTAATTTTGTTGTGTATGAAAACGAAAGTGATAGATTAGCTGATCAGTTCCTGGAAAGATGGTAGTGAAGTGGACTTTAAAAAGTAAAAGGGAAGATTTTGTAATTTTCCAACAGATCTTAAGGAAAAAAATTCATTCAGCTAATTAAACCACGGTAATCAAATAGAATTCATTCAAAATAGTTCTATTGTAAGTATTATTTGAATTTAAAATTTTTACCCATGACATTCTTTCAAAGAAGGCTCTGAGTAATGAATTTCAAAAGTCTAACTTGGGTGGACTTGCTCTCAAACAGTGCAGCCTCTGTTACAACAGACCTCCTAGACACGTCCCGGGTGGATGCTGCGGAGACCACAGGGAGGGACCCTGGCACCACCCCACTGAAGAATGCAGGGAAGACCCTGCTCAGTCTTCCATAAGCAATGCTTAAATGCTGGGCAGAGAAATGAAGGTGAGAAATTGATAACAAAAAGATTAATACAGAAAAGGAACTATACTTTGGAAAGCAAATCGCCTTTCTTAAATAATTTTTGTAACTACCGTGAATTAAAATGGAGAATGGCACTGGCTTGTAACTCTCCTTAATTTTAGGAAAAATACTAATGTATTATGCCAAGAAAATAAGATCAACAACTACAGATACAAATGAAACAGCAGATGATGCCAAAATAAAGGGGAAATTGAGCATGTGGCAAATTGTATCTTAAGTATACGAATGAGTAATATTGAAGGCTAAGTCAAAAATCAAATTTATATTTTAAAAAAGATTTTTGATCATTGCCTCTAATACACAAATCAATGTTTCTAGTCCTGAATCTTCCCTTGCCTCCACACACTTCCAGCTGCCTGGTGAACATTCTACCTAGATGTCCCATCTGTACTTTGAAGTCCTTTTCTCCCCAAGAATAAATAGCTTCCCTCCTAAAAATTACCTTCAGGCATCCTCATGCTCTCAGTCACCCATGTCAGAAACCCGAGAATCCCAAGTCCTGACATTTTCCCACTTCCCATGTCCAGTCACCCAATCCAGCATATTCTAGCTCTTTCAAATGTCTCTCTCTTTCTCTATTCCTCACTGCTTTTACCCAAATTCTAGCCCTCCTATCTCTTCCCCAGATTATTACAAAATGAGTCTTTCCTCCTTCCCTCAGTGCCTCCTGCCCCCTACCTCCTCAATACCATACATTATGGTTCAACAATCCTGACAACTTGTTACTGTCACCCATGGGTTTCACTCCCCTATCTCACTGCTCTTTCCTGCAATGCCCTCCCCAACTCCTGTCCCCCTGCTCTTTACTTGGCTAACTCCTATTCATCTTTCAAGAGTCATTCCAGGGGCCACCTCCTCCAGGAAGCCTGCTTTTACACACGCAGTCCTCTGTCCTAGGCTGCATTAGATGCCTGTTCCACTCCTTAACGCACCCTCAACATACTTTTATCATACTGGAGCTGGTCGTTATCTATTTACACCTGTCTCTAGCATTGGACAGATATTCCTTGAAGGCAAAGTCTTATCACCTTTGCTTCTTGAGAACCTAGCAAAATTTATCAAACTGAAACTGAAAATGAATGAAATTATAGGGGAAAACAGATTGGAGGGTATTCAGGAGGATTATAAATGTCTGGGAATAGTAGTAATCGTTTTTCTTACTTAGGCAAATAGCACTTCATGGTTTACAAAGTGCTTTCATATGTTATATTGTTTGATCCTTAAAACAATCCTAGAAGGCAGGGTAAGGCAGATGTTGAGGCTGATACAGACCCTAAATACTTAAGAAATTTCTCTAGAAGAGAAACATTGTTGATTTTTAAACAATTGTTGATTGTGTGTGTGTGTTCAAATAGGTCTTCATAGATCAGAACTCTAGCTTCAAAGAAATTCCTGTTTGGTCAAAATAGCCAATTGATTTCCTTCATAACTACTAATAATTCTGCTGAAAAAAACTGTCAATTGTTTATACAGAATTTTCAATAAACTGTGCCCCTATTCACTCTTTTCCAAGTAGTAGTTTTTGAAAGACAGACCAGCTAATTTAGACTTCTAGAGACACAGGGAGATCTAATTCATTCTCACCTTCAAAAGATCACCAGACCAGGAGCTTCCAAAATGCTTCCCTGATTTCTGAAGCTGTCCCTTTTCTCAGGATGATGCCAACAGCTGAGAGCAGCTTTGGTCAGAGTCTTCAGCAAACAAGGGTAAAGGGTGCTGAGGAAGAATATCACAAAGATTCCTGAAAAGGAAAAAAAAAAAAACAAAAAAAACCAGAACAATATAAATGGTTTTGAGTTAGTTAATTCTATTAAACAGATTTCATTCTACTATCCTACTAAAACTGACAGGGGACTCTTAATACATATCAAATTCCATGATTAATTTTAACCAAGCATTATTGTACTTTGGGACATCAATGTCTAAGAAAATTTAAGCAATTTAATAGCAACAGGTAATGAAAGAAGGTAACGTAATTCCAATTACATTTCAATGTAGAAGTCTGAATTAGTCCTAAATAGCAGGAAACAACTGTGCACACAAATCAAAAAGAAAAAAAGGCACTTGACCTCATTCTACTCTAATACTTCATGGGAACATGGGAACACACCGTGCTTTAAAATCACAACGCACAGGCCGCGGCTAGGAAGAATCTAGTACAGACTGAAAAGAACAAACAATGAAGAACTAAGTATTTGATCAAAGTTGACAATGTCAGAGAGAAACTCAGAAATGCAATTACTTTTCAGAGGTGGCTTTGAAGGTGGTGAGAAAAGAAGGCATCTGAGAATAAATGTACCCAACACACCATTGTAAGAAAAAAACATAAGGTTAAGGTAGAACCACACAGAATGATACCTTAATTAAACAGAAGCCCGCTGACTAGTGCTTTTATTTAATATCTCACTTTTATGAAACAGGGTAACGTCACAGAAAGGACTGTTCAGAAAGCCTCTGTTCAACCAGAACTTGGGGTCAGTCTGTAGTGGGGTGAGCAGATGCAGGGAGTTCTAGAACTGCCTACACTACTAGCAGCATGACCTTGGTAAGAGCTTCTCAACCCTGCGGGCACATTAGCACCAGTGCACAAGCTTTTAAAAACTACCGATAGCTGGGCCCTTTCCTGGCCAAATAAATCCCTGACTACTTAATTCAGAATCTCAGGCGGATGGCACCCAAGCATCAGTATTTCTTCATAAGAGAGAAAGTCAGGGAAGTTGTTCCTTGATGACACCTCTAGCTCTAATGTGCTGTCTTCTCTACACTTTTGGCCCTGATAACTCATTTGTTTTAAAGTAGATATTATTTAAATTAATAGTATCCAAAACATAAAAACGCCATAAAATAGTTCCCCAATTTTCAGGAGTGGGGAACTGAGGGTCAAGAGGTAGTGATTTATGCAGGGCCCAAGCACAGCAGCAACACCAGGATGGAGTTCAGTCTTCTGGGGAGGATAAAGCCAGATCATGACACAACTCTGCTTCACGTTGGGTGGGGTATGATCAGAAGACACGGAGCCACACTGCTGATTAGGAACTAAAGATGCTCTTGGTTCTCTGGGCAGAGGAGGGCATAACCTCAGGATTCCCGCCGCTTAAGGATTAATAAAGATAATAATAATCCTCGTAGCTAAATTATTGAGTATTTCATATGAGCTAGACACTGTGCCAGGAGTGCTTTAATCTTCGCAAGAACTCTCTGACTTAGGCACTGTAATCATGCCCAATTTATAAATTTATTGAGGCCAAGAAAGATGAGCCTTGACTCAAAAATGGGTAGACCTAGAATTTTAACAAAGGTAGTGTCTCTTTTTACCATGTACTCCCTCAAGGGAATACGCCACCAGGCAGGCTGGAGGCGAGTCTACTCCGTCCTGCTGTCTATGTCATTTTCTCCTCAATTTACATTGGAAAGGGGAAAGAGAAGCATCCAGGGCTTTCCTGGTGCTTTCACATTTCTCAGAGTAAATAACTAATTTCTGTTGTTTGAGAGAGGATTAACATTTTATAAAATGATTTTTATTCTCCCCTTACACACTTCCAAATTAGTATAGTTTGATGTTGAGATTTAATTACAGTATTTTGGAGAACTTCAGCTCAGATAACCATCAAAAGAGTCATCACTAAAATCTGCCCTAAATGACTCAGTCCATCATAATAAATGAGTTTAAAGCCTAACAGAAATCTCTGAAACATGATTTACAATGCATTTGGAAAATGAATGATGAGCAAACATTCTTACACACATCTTCAATCATCTTAGAGAATTATCCGTGTTGCAGTTTGCCACTTAATTACATTTACATTATGTAAATTATTTCCTTTCTTTGGATAGCATTGTTATTGGCTGTAATAAAATCTAACTTACAAATATTTCACATATGAAATATATTTTAAGAGCCTAATGCAAAAGCATTACTGTTTTTGACACCTTAGGCATATCCTAATTATAGCATCAGAATTATCTCCATGGCTCATTTTAATAACAATGTGAAAAGATGATTTTCATTAGACACCTCTGAGAAGAAATAAAAGAGTGTTAATAAAAATAAAAACACAATTTTGGGAGGTGGAAGGAGCCTGGAACGTCACTGAAACCAACCATCTATCTGCCCATGACCCATTCCATTGTTAGGGAATTCTACATGGAGGTGAATCTCTCTTCCTGTAGTTTTCACTCATTGGTCCCAATTCTGGCCTTTGGAGCCATACCCAAATTCACATTCTAATGTAAACTTCCACAACCACAGCCACAGCTGTTCAGAAAAACAGGGATAAGCTGTTGTTTTAGCAGAGGAAGCCACTGATTAGATCAGGCATGAGCACCTCAGAAGGTGGTGGATGATCCTGGAGATAGCTTTGTGCAAAGGTCTGTGCCCTAGAAAGGAGATGATAATAAGCCAAGTCAATCAAACCTGCTCTATCTGTGATTTGGATTTAGATATTGGGTGTCAGAAGAGAACCTACTGAATATGCAGAGATAAGCAGAAAGGCAGAAGAGAGACCATAAGAGGAAGGAGTCAGTCTCTGAGGTTACCTTCAGAACTTGACAACTTCCTATTTTTCAGATCCAAACAGGAGTGCTGTGCATAAGTCCCTCCTCTCTAGAGTGTCCTGAGTGAGCCTCTCTTCTCCACAGCCCACAGTGCCCAGTACAGGCAGACTAAGATTATAACACCTCATTTACTAGCCATTCTTATAAGTGGCATGTCAGACTGACAATTAATATCTCTCTTACCGGGCCGGCCCGGTGGCGCACTGGATAGTGCGCCGCTTGGGAGGTGCGGCGGCGCTCCCGTCCGAGGGTTCGGATCCCACATACGGACCGGCTCCCGCTCACTGGCTGAGCGAGGCGCGGGGGCGACACCGAGGCTTGCGGTCCCGTTGCTGGTCCCCGGTCCGGTACGGGGGCAACACTGAGGGTTGCGATCCGTTGCCGGACACGGAAAAAAAGACAAAAAAAAAAAAAAAAAAAACTCTCTTACCTTCCGTAGGTCTTTATTTTCACCCCATTAATATTTCACCTTCTTTGACTAGGTCCATTATTCCATCCTGCCAAAAACTTTTGACTTCCCAGTTCTGCCCTTACAAAGTATTTGTTACACCTTTCACCTTCACATCATCTACAAATTAGACAAGCTCACCATCTAAAAGGACATTCATGCTATTAATAAAAATACTGCATGAGACACTATTTCACAGAGCAAATAGTCATATAAAAGAGATAAAACCCAAACTCCAAACTGTTAACAAAAATAATTTAGTGTCCAGGTCATTACTTAAAATAATCACCAATACTCCAAATTAATCACAAAATCATCCTGAAGATATAAAAGCTACCTAAACCAACATGACCAAGCAATTTAAATGCTGGATAAAGGTTTTACATTTACTAGTTAGAGATTTTAAAACCCAGAAGAATTAGGTTTCAGCATCAATTGAGAAAATGAGACCATAGCTGAGATAATTGGCAACATGAACTTTGTAGTTAATTACCTGTGCAGCAGACCAAGTTATATTTTAGAAACATATTGCAAAAACAGAGCCAAGTTAACTTCAACCTTCCCTGAAACAATTATGGAAATTGGCAGTACTTGTCGTTTTGAGTCATCTGGTATACCCTTGCCAACGTGAACTTGTTCTCCGAAGAAGACCTCAACTGCTTTGTCTAATTTAGCTTTTAGTAAGCCTCACAGGATCTCTCCTTATTGTAAAAAGCTCCATGCTGAAGGGCTTTTAAAGTTCTCATGTCTGCTTTTCTTAGTTTGTGTCTCCAGTAATGATGGTTGTCAAGCTGTCACTTCTCAGGTGGCCAGTGTGCCTGCCCGGAGCAACCCAACCTATTCTCACCACTCTAATTAGATGCTCCTGGTCCTCCCAGAGCTGTCTCTAAGGAAAGTAAAACTAGACAGCTTCAGAGGGAAGGCCAGAGGGGCAAGTTTGTAAAGAAAGCGCATGGATGTATGTGTGGATTTCACGCCATCTCTGTTGACCATGCAGAGGCCATTTTGGCTTGCTTCTTAGCTGTGTTGAATTGTTAAATTGTTTATTCAATAACTGCCGTTGTAGACTCACTAGGGGAATGCGCTGCCCTGGGAGCCATGAGAAATGCAAGATGACCAAGACTCTGGGACAGAGATCAGAGATAATAATACCCCTTTGTGTTCAATGGCATTTTGAAGTTTATTTTTCACAGAGATAATCTCATTTAATACTGAAAAATAAGGGTTTTTCTAGCATTGTATAGGTTAAAAAAATAAGTTTCAGTAGGAAAAACTTCTCAATGCTCATCACAGTAAGTGGCAAAGCCAGGACTCCAGGTGTTTTGTGATTCTTAGTTTATATTACTTCTGCCAGCCCATATACAGATAAAACAACTACAAGCTCCCCTCCGTTCTGGGTACTACCATAATTGGATGGCATATATTTGATCCTCATAACTGTACGAGGTAGGCAATTTTAGTATCCCCATCTAAGAGATGAGAAAACTGAGACACAGAAACGGAACTAATGGCGCAAGGTTGTATGGCTAGTAGGTGACAGCAAGTGATAAACTCCATGAAAACCACCAGAAGAAAAGTGGAGGAAGTTGTTGGATCTGTTGCTAGGAGGAACACTAAGCAAGTTTTGGAACGTTTTCTGGCATTTCCAGAACAGTGAGACTTTTCTTCTCTTGTAAATCCTGTGAGAAGACATTGGCATCAGAGATGAGAAAAAGATGTCAATTCTAAGAAAAGAAGGAAATGTGGTTTTTCTCCTTCCCCTCCACCATAGCTATGGATGTGTGAGTGACTTGGCAGCACAGAGAGCCTACAGCGTAGGCATACCATCTGCTGCTTTAATACTCTCCATGTATATTTTCTGTTATTTCACATTCCTTGGACAGATCACACTGGTCAAACAAAACAGGAAGGATAGACCTTGGCATTTGTGGCCTTACATTTGTGGTTTGTGATTTGCCAGTGAATGTCTAGGAGGCTCCTGAAGTGCAGTGGTTTGGCATTTTGCTGGGACACCAGTTTGGATGGCATAAACCCACTGGCCACTCTGCTCATATTTCAGTGTGTCCTCCTTGTTCTGGACATGTTTTCAGGCATAAAAGGTGGGAGCCAGGAAGAAAGGAAGGGCTCCAGCATTCAGTGAGTAACTTTCATGCCCAGACATGGGGCTAAGGGCTTCCCAGACGATACCTCTTCTGATGCTTACAATTATCCCATAAGGTGGACATTATTGCAACACGTGTGGGCACATTGAGGCACAGAGGAGTCTAGTAACACAGTCCAAAATCAGAGAGCTTGACCATGTCAGAGAGGGCATTTAAACCCGGGTCTGTCTGTCTCTGCTGCAGCATGGCTGCAATAATTGAACAAGCAAACACATAAGCAGATACAAACTTTGTAAGCAGGACGGAAAACCACTAAATGAGATAAAACTTTAGTTAAGGTTGGAAAGGAAGTTAACTTCATACGTGAGATATGCAAAAAACACAGGATACTTAGGGGAAATGTGTTCCAGGAAAAAGGCAGGAGCCTCTGCAAACCTTCCCATATTCTTGAATTAAGAGATGCCCTAAAGTCCCAGAAATCAGTCCCCATAGGCATTGCCGTGTTCATAGGAATTCAGAGTTGGAGGGAGAAATGTGTCAAAGACAGGAATATGCGTGGCCTAGCCCCCACAATTGAAGACTGTGACTGACTCCGATACTGTGAAGGACAACTAAAGGGCAGTGTAGTCCAGAGGAGGGAGGAAGTACTTCCGGCTGGAATCAGGCAGTAAATACTGACAACGTCATTGAGACATTGGCAGTGAAAGAAAAGGGAGAGACAGAATGGGAACTCTAGGAAGCAGCAGAGATGAGAAGTGATGTTAGGCCAGAGGAGACCTGAGCACATTTGCAGGCTGAGAGGACAGATGCAATAAGGAGAGACAGAGAGAGAGAACAAAGCTGCAAGACGGCAAAAGTAGTGAACAGAGCCAAGGCCCAGTGCAGAGGGCTGGGGATGAGGATCACATGCAGGGGTGAGGGAGTTCCTACTGTGCTGTAGCTGCATGTCCTGCACATCGTAAAAAATGTAAACGATTTCATTTCATGTCTTCTTCCACGATGGAGAGAACACTCCTCAGATTGAAACTTTTCTGAAATGGGCAAGAACTAATACGACAGCCCATATGCTGAAACCTGCTTATTTGCATATTGCCCAGTTTTCTTACTAAAAAACAGTTGGAGTCAGTCAAAACGAAATGAAATGCCAATGCATTTCAACAGTAATACAAATGCCTTGCACCCTCAAATTTGAGTTTAATAGAACAAACAAAACAAATTTGCTTTGATGACTCTGAAAAGCAACTGAACTAGTTCCAAGTTGAGCAGGGTTTGTTTATTTTGCTTAGCTCCAGTCATTTATTCAGATCACTCAAGAAACATTTATTGAGTGCCTACTGGGTAATGCACGCTAGTTCAAAGCTAGAATGCTAATGATTTTTATATTCTTCCATCATCTTGACTGGATTGTTTTAGACCGGGTTTTATTTTTACTCAGTGGATTTTTTGTAGCTGGTTTTCAATAACTTTTATTTTTTTTCTGATTAAAAAGTGTTTTTATTTTTTAAAATATGAAAAGTACAGAAAAAAATTTTAAAATAAAATAAAACATTTTCTCCCATCACCACAAATGATAATTGTTAGTGTTTTGATGTATGTTTTCCAAGACTTTTATTTTTCCTATGTATATGTGTGTCTGTACACTTTTTTCCAAAATAGAAACAGTATCATTCAGCACACATTGACTTAGCAATTTGCTGTTCTCACTTAACAATGAACATTTCCCCAACTCATTAAATATTCTACAAAATCAGTTTTAGGGTCTGCATAATATTCTACCATATAAAGAAATCATATCAATTTAATCAATGCCCTAAAATTGGACACTAATGTTGTTCCAGTTGGCTGACTTTTTAAAATATCTTCTAAAGCAGCACCATTTTCCTAGCACTGGTAGGAAAACAGCCAGTAAAATTGTTATGTAATTGATAGGTGGAGCACTTTTCTACTATAAAGTTCCATTTCCCTCATCCAGATTTATGATCAGTTGAACAGGGAGGATTTCAGGCCAGGTGCCTGCTCAGAGCAGAGCCAGCACAAGTCCCCACTTAGCTCCCACCTTTTCCCATCACTACCTTGCCCTCACCGTTGGCTGTACATCTGTGGTTCAACAACGAGCAGTCTGCCTGATTGGACAGAAAGAACAGCTATAGGGTATATGCTTATCCAGCTCATGAGTTCGAGACTCTATTGCAGAAGTTCTCAGCCCTGCTGGGCTTAGGAATCACCTGAGCAGGTTTTAAAACCACAGATGATATGTACACTGTCTTGATCATGGTGATGGTTTCACAGGTGTTTACATATGTTAAAATTTATCAAATTGTCCATTTTAAATATGTGCAGCTTGCTGTATGTTAATTACATCTCAATAAAGCTGTTAAAAAATTAAAACTCCAGATTCCCAAAGCCCACAACTGAGATTCTGATTTAATTGGTCTTGGATGGGGCTCCCCAGCTGGTTTTAATGTGAAGCCAAGAACCACTGATTTAATACATAGTGAATTTTTCCATATTTAAATTGATAAATTGATGTGATTGATATGAAATTGACAAGAGAATATTTTTAAAGAAATGACTTTTTCATTTTCAAGTACAAACAACAACGAGTTTTTCAAAAAATGCTATCCAGCAAAGAAATTTATAGAGGCTTGCTTTAATGATCTGTAATAATTCATTATTCAAACTTTTAAGAGACTATTGTGTACTAGGTACCTTGCTAGGCAGTACGTAGATAATGTGTATGCACGGAACTAATTCCTTTTAAGAGCACAATATTTTCTTAAGTAGATTTAAACTAAATTAAATTCATAAACTAGTTTAAATAATGATTTATTTAGGAACAACTAAACACAGAAAATGCAAAAATGAACCTGTATAGCCATATTGGGTGATCACAGATTCTCTATGAGTAGTATTCAAATCCAGGAGGTTTTGCTCTATTTGCCAAGCCATTGAGCTGGGCACAGGCTTTTTAGCAAGAATGTGGGGAAAAGCTGTCCCAGAAAAATGGAAGCTTTCTGCCAGAGGACACCATCTTCCCCTCCTGACATGTGAGGCTCTGTGCCAGTGTCTTCACATACAGATACCAGGACAGCTTCACATCCATAAAAAAAACGTCCAAGCCCTCTTATTAGAGAAAATTAATATGCAGTATTAGCTCACATATGTCTTCACTCTGTTATTAATAAGAAACCTAGAACATAATTAGTATTGGCTTTGAGTGCAGTTTGGAACTGCACCCGGCTGGAAAGGGGCCATGGAGCATAGGGTTTCATTCCTCACCAAGCTGAGCACTGTGTGAAAGGGATTAGAAGAGAAAGAAATGGAGTCGGCATCATTAGAGAAACCATCCTTGGGTTCACTGGAATGACAGTGTGGGGTGGGGGTAGAATGTGGCATAGTCCTTCTCAATTAATTCCTTGTCACCTCCCACCTCCATCAGGTGCTACAAAATGAAATTGGATTAATGGAGCACTCTGGAATTGGGGAGCGAGAGGTGTGACATGTTCAGAGAGCTGCTTGTGATGAGACAAGATGCAGAACAACTGCCTAGATGGAGAAGGTGGCTGAGACTGCCCCGGTGGAATGAGACCCCTTTTGGTCAGAGGATGGAAACCAGGTATAAATTCAAGACGAGGGTCGATGTGCACAGAGTGTTAAGAGAAATGCAAACTGCAAAAAGATGTAGTTTCCAGACTGCTGACCACTAGCACGACCTCAGCCAAAAGAAGCAACACTGAACTGTTTTTCTCTAACTAGAAATGGATGAAATATTATAAATCCCTTATAGGAAAAAAGTAAGGCCAACTGGCAACTCTCAAAAACCAGTTCATTGTGTTGCACAGCTTCCTGCTATTAACAGCTTGTGACAGTCACATTCTTATACTGAAATCTGGGGTTCCTCCAGACACTTCCTCCCCGAACTTCCCCATCTGTTCCAACATCCCCTGTTGGCCTCTTTGCAAAGCCTCTTCACAAAGCCTCTTCAGATCCATGCTGGGCACTCTTCAGTGAAAACTCCATTTTCACCCTGGACATTATCTTTCAGGTCACCCAGTCTCTAGGCACCGTGCCTTAGTATTCATCACCCTATATTCATCCCAGTGTCCAGCTCAGGGCTCAAGGAACCCAGTTTTTTTGGGGGGGTCACAATGCCTTAGCCCCCCCCCCCGCATTGTTCTAGTGGTTTGAACAATACCTTATGAGTGATCTGTGATAAACCCTCAAACAGCAGTGAGAAATCCAACTTTGACAAAATTTTCCCAGGCAAAAAATATCCCAAAAAACAAACCCTCACACCCCATAGAAGCTGCGAACACAAGACTATATTTAACTTGCTAGATAAAACAATATGCATAGACTTTTGGAGGAAAACCTAGAATCTAACATTACCCATGTCATAATTCCACTAAACCCTTAACAAAAATTATATTGTGCATATTATATCTTTCTTTTTAAAAGGTTGTTTTTGAATGATTGATTTCCCACTAAGTCAAGCTGGGTGTATACTTTTGACTTATTTCTGCCACAGCCTTGGGTTTGCTTTTAAATCATTACAAATAGCAGAACCCTGAGCCATTAAAAAACAGAGGCAGACCCAAAATAACCTGCTGAGCACATAGGTTCCTGATTCAAGAGACTCTTAAACCCATATTCTTATACTACATTTTAGTCCAACTGCAGCAACTACGCAGACCTTGAATTTTCAAGTTAACAAACTTCGTTAAAGCACAGACAATAAACTATAAGCCCATAGTAAAGAGCCCTTGATTAAATTTTGGTCTGTTTCCTTGTAATACAATTCCGGTCACTTTGACTGTATTGCAACAAATTTCTTATTAAGAAAAGCCCTTGTTATAGTGACTTCAGTATGAATTGATACTCATCACATAGTCTTTAAAACATTACAAGCCATTTCATATCAAGACTTGGAGATAATTTTCTTGGAGAAGAGACAGAGGTGAAACATGAGAGCACTCTTTAAAAATGTAATGGGTTTCTGGGAGTACAGTGGTTGGCAATCCTCGCCGAACATGAAACTCCCTGGGGCACATTCAGAAACAGGATGATGCTTGGACCCCGCTCCCAGGGACTTAACTGGTCTAGAGTGGGGACTAGGCTTTGATCAATTTTTAAAGCTCATCCTAATGTGTATTAGAGTATAACTTCACTGGAGGTAGATTTCACTTTAGTAAAGGATGAAGAACTTTGTAACAAGCAGAGCTGCCCAAGGACATAACAGGTCACCTGGTGAGGGGCTGAGTCTCCTGTCACAGCAAGTATGGAAGGACAGCCTACATGTCTGAACCCCTACCAGGGTCAATGGAGAAAAGGGGTTTAGATCCTTGAAACTGAGTTTTTCTATTTTAATTCTACCTGGCGTCAGAATTTAAGGTAAAGTAAACAAAGAAAAATGCCTTACTTGCAATATCATCCTTGGAACAAAACAGTTTGTATAAAATCTTTCATATTGTCCACAATAAACGTGTTAATCCATACATAAAATCAAAATTTTGTTCCATTATTAGTATTACTCTCTTTTTAAAAAGAGCTTTCCTTCTACAATGAACTGATTTATTATATTGTAATTTTTGATACTTTTCCCAACTTTCTATTACTTCAGCCTATAAAAGACCTTTTTAAACCAGTTGGCATTTATTTTTCCTCAATTCATTAAAAAAATAAATCCTTATCCTAAATGAAATGTCATTGGAATGTCTGTGAAATGTCATTCGTATAGAACTACCTATGGCTTCCTTCCCAATTATCTTTCCTTTCTTTTTTTCCTTAAGCACTAACATGAAAATTTCCTCTGACCCTTTCTGGCAGCTGAAGTTTGATTCTTCTTTAAAGTGCAATACCTTTGACAGATTTTTCCCCTTAAATTTAGACAAGTGAATACATGCAGAAGCAAACAGAATAAAAAGGAGTAAGTTCCTTCATGTCGCTATCCTTAGGTTGGGATTTTTTTTTTTTTTGTAAAGTTGTTTGAGTTCCTTGTATATTCTAGATCTTAATCCTTTGTCAGATTTGTTGATTGTTTCTTTTGCTGTGCAGAAGCTTTTAAATTTAATATAATCCCATTTGTTTATTTTACCTCTAGTTGCCTGTGTTTTTTGGGTCCTATTCATGAATTCTGTACCCATTACTACTTCCTGGAGTGTTTCCCCTATGTTTTCTTTAAAGAGTTTTAATGTTTCAGGATGTATATTTAATTCTTTAATCCATTTTGAGTTGACTTTGGTATATGGTGAAACATACAGGTTTAGTTTCATTCACCTACATATGATTATCCAGTTTTCCCAGCACCATTTGTTGAAAAGGCAGTCTCTTCCCCAGTATGTAGACTTGCTGACTTTGTCAAAGATCAGATGGTTGTAGGGATATGGGTTAATTTCTGGGTTCTCTATTCTGTTCCATTGATCTGTGTGTCTGTTTTTATGTCAGTACCATGCTGTTTTGGTTATTATAGCTTTGTAATATAGTTTAAAGTCAGGTTGTGTTATGCCACCAGCTTTATTTTTTTTGCTCAGGATTGCTTTGGCTATGTGTGGTCTTTTGTTGTTTCATATAAATGTCTGGATAGCTTTTTCCATCTCAGAGAAAAATGTCATTAGAATTTTCATGGGGATTGTATTGAATTTGTAGATTACTTTGGGTAATATGGACATTTTCACAATGTTAATTCTTCCAATCCAAGAGCATGGGATATCTTTCCATCTTCTTGTGTCCTCTTTAATCTCTCTCAACAGTGGTTTGTAGTTCTCTTTGTAGAGATTTTTCACATCCTTTTGGTCAGCTGTATTCCAAAATATATATATATATATTTGGTGGCTACTGTAAATGGGCTAGCTCTCTTGATTTCTTTTTCTGCATGTTCACTGGTGGAGTATAGAAATGCTACTGATTTTTGTGTGTTGATTTTGTTCCCTGAAACTTTGCTGAAATTGTTTATCAACTCTATGAGGTTTTTTATAGAAGCTTTAGGTTGTTCAATATATAGGATCATATCATCTGCAAAAAGGGACAGCTTGACTTCATCCTTTCCATCTGGATGCCCTTTATTTCCTTCTCTTCTCTGATTGCTCTGGCTAGTACTTCCAAGACTATGTTCAATAGGAGTGGTGAGAGTGGGCATCCTTGTCAGGTTCCTATTTTTAAAAAAAAGCTTCTCCCCATTCAGGATGATAATAGCAGTGGGTTTATCGTATATGGCTTCAATTACGTTGAGATACTCTCTGTCTATGCCTAACTTTTAGAGTGTCTTTGTCATGAAAGGATGTTGAATTTTGTCAGATGCTTTTTCAGCATCAATAGAGATGATCATGTAGTTTTTGTCTTTGCTTTTATTAACGTGGTGTATCACATTTGTCGATTTTTATATGTTGAACCAACTTTGCATCCCTGGGATGAATCCCACTTGATCATGGTGTATAATTTTCTATATGTGTTGCTGTATTCTATTAGCTAGTATTTTACTGAGGGTTTTCGCATCTATATTCATCAAGGATATTGGCCTGTAGTTTTCTATTTTTGATGCATCTTTGTCTGGTTTTGGAATCAGGGTGATATTTGCTTCATAGAATGAGTTTGGGAGAATGGCCTCTGTTCAATCTTTTGGAACAGTTTGTAGAGAATTGGTATCAGTTCTTCTTTGAAATTTTGGTAGAACTCTGCAGTGAACCCATCTGGTCCTGGGCTTTTCTTTGTTGGGAGCCTTCTGATAACAGCTTCAATCTCTTTTACTGTTATTGGTCTGTTCAGATTTTCTATATCTTCTTGCCTCAGTTTTGGTAGCTTGTATGCATCCAGAAATTTATCCATTTCCTCCAGATTTTCAAATTTGTTGGCATATAATTGTGTATAGTAGTCTTTAATGATTTCTTATATTTCTGAGGTGTCAGTTGTAATATCAGCTTTTTATTTCTAATTTTTGTTATTTGGGTCTTCTCTCTTAGTCTTGCTAAAGGTCTGTTGATTTTATTAATCTTTTCAAAGAACCAACTTTTTGTTTCATTGATCTTTTGTATTGATTTTTGTGTTTCTATTTCATTTAGTTCTGCTCTGATCTTAATTATTTCTTTCCATCTACTAACTTTAGGTTTGGGTTGTTCTTGTTTTTCTAGATTTTTAAGGTGAAGTCTTAGGTTATTTATTTGCCATCTTTCCGTTCTTCTGAAGTAAGCATTTAATGCAATAAATTTCCCCCTTAAAACTGCTTTTGCAGTATCCCACAGGTTTTGGTATGATGTGTCATTAATTTCATTAGTTTCAAGAAATTTTTTGATTTTCTGTTTAATTACTTCTTGGACCCACATGTCATTAGGTAGAATGTTGTTTAATTTCCATGAATTTGTATAGTTTTCAGAGTTTCATTTATTATTGACTTCTAATTTTAATCCATTGTGATCAGAAAAAATACATGGAATAATTCCAATTTTTTGAATTTGTTAAGACTTGCTTTGTGACCTAACATGTGGTCTATCCTGGAGAATGTTCCATGTGCTGATGAGAAGAATGAATATTCTGAGGTTGTTGGGTAGAATGTTCTGTAGATATCTGCCAAATCCAGTTGGTCTAAAGTATTGTTTAGATCTTGTGTTTCTCTGTTGATTCTTTGCCTAGATGATCTGTCCAATGATGAGAGTGGGGTGTTCAGGTCCCCCACTATTATGGTGTTGTTGTCTATTTCTTTCTTTAGATCTAATAGTGTTTGCTTTGTAAATCTGGCTGCTCCAACATTAGGTGCATATATATTTATGATTGTTATGTCTTCTTGATAGATAGATCCTTTTATCATTATATATTGGCCATCTTTATCTCTTTTAATGGTTTTTGCTTTAAACTCTATTTTATCTGATATAAGAATAGCTACTCCAGCTCGTTTTCCATATTTACTTGCATGATATATCTTTTTCTATCCTTTCACTCTTAGTCTATGTGTGTCTTTACAGGTTAAGTGAGTCTCTTGAAGACAGCTTTTTGTTGGGTCCATCTTTTTAATCCAGTCAGTCAGTCTATGTCTTTTGAAAAGGGAATTTAGTCCCTTTACATTCAGAGTTACTATTGAAAGGTGCTGATTTACTCCTAGCATTATACTGATATTTGTTTAGATGTCTTAAGTATCTTTTGTTCCTTTCTTTCAAGTTTTCTGTTTGTCTTCTGTATTTGTTGGTTTCTTGGGGTGACAGATAAACTAATTGTTCTCTGTTTTATTAGCATTTTTGTTTTGCTGGTAGGTATTGTTCTTTCTTGTATATTCATGGTAGTGATGGTTGTTTTTGTGGTATCAAACCCAGTACTTCCTTGAAAATTTCTTTTAGGGCTGGTCATGTGGTAGTGAACTCCCACAGTTTTTGTTGGTCTGTTAAATATACTATTTGTCCTTCAGTTTGGAAGGATGGCTTGGATACTGAAGGGTCTGCTGCTTCTGGACAGCAGAAACTAGCCTGGACCAGAAGTCCCACCCCACTGGCCTTCAATAGCTGGTTGGGTGCGCTGGAAGTCCAGAGCCTCTCAAGTCTCAGAAGACAGAGCCTGGGCTGGAAGTACTGCCCCACCTGCCTTCAGTGGCTTGTAAGGCTCAGGGTTTGGAAGCCTGTGCCTCTCAGGTCGCTCTTGGAGATGGACAGTCTGTGCTGGAAGTCCCACCTTGCCTGCATTCACTAGCACCTCTGGCTCGGGGCTTGGGGACCCAGAACCTGTCAGGTCACTCACAGAGACAGGGTGGCCTGGGCCACAAGTCCTGTTCCATCAGCCTTCACCAGCTCGTCTAGCTCAGGGCTTGGGAGCCCATGCCTCCCAGGTCGCTCACGGAGACAGATGGCCTGTGCTGGAAGTCCCGTCCCAGCCCCGCCTGTCTTCTCTAGCAGGCAGGCTCGGGGCGTGTGGGCCCAAAAGCTCTAAAGCTCTAAAGCCTCTTTAAGAAATGGGGAGCAACCTGAACTGGGGTCGCATAGCGGGCAGCTCCTTTCCGTTCTAGCACAGATTTTTGGGTCTGCTGTCACTACTTCTCAAAAGCTGCAAATTGGTTGCTCTGTGGGAGAGAGCGACACCAGGAACTGACTACTCTGCCATCTTGACCCCTCCCTTTTGTACAACATGATGTTTTAAAATATACATACATTATGGCATGGCTAAATCCAACTAATTAATATACGTATGACCTCACACAGTTATCATTTTTGTGGTAAGAACACTTAAAATCTACTCTTAGCAATACACAATATATTGTTAACTATAGTTACTATGTTATACAACAGAACTCTTGAACTTATTCCTCTTATCTAACAAATTTTTACTCCTTTGATTAACATCTCCAATCACCCCCCTCCACCACCATCTCCCCAGCCCCTGGTAACCAGCATTCTACTCTCCACTTCTTATAAGTTCTACTTTTTAAGATCTTACACATAAGTGAGATCATGTGGTATTTGCCTTTCTGTATCTGGCTTATTTCACTTAATATAATGTCTTGCAGGTTCATCTATGATGTTGCAAATGACAGGATTTCATTCTTTTTTATGTCTGAATAGTACTCCATTGTACAAATACACCACATTTTCTTATGCATTCATTCATTGATGGATAGGTTGATTACATATCTTGGCTATTGTGAATAATGCTACTACAAACACAGGAGTGCAGACATCTCTTCAACACACTGATTTCATTTCTGTTGGATACATACCCAGAAGCAGGATTGCTGGATCATATGGGAGTTCCAGTTTTAATTTTTTGAAGAGCCTCCATATTGTCTTCCATAGTGGCTATACTAATTTATATTCCCACCAACAGAGAACACAAGTGTTCCTTTTTCTCCCCTCTCCCTCCATCATGCCTGTGAGCCTCCTGGCCTCTCTTGTCTCTGCCAGCTGACACAGAGGGTGCCTTTCTTGCACCGGCTCTGCCTGTATGAGCAGCAGCCTGTGGTGGGATGGCGACGGTGAGGATTCTAATGAAGGAGAAGTACCAGGGAGTCCTCTGTGGCTGCACATCCCATCCCTTATCCAGTCAGCCTTAGCTAATATTGCTGGCATTTCTTTCTCCATCAATTTGGCTTTTGTGTTGTATTGGTACAGTCTTGGGAGGGAGGACAAAAATATTATTTAATGACTCCCTAAAAGGTCAAAAGGGGACTTAGACCTGATGCAATGAGAAATGGGCAAGGTGGAAAGAAACATGATAAGGAGAGATAATAAATGCTTCTTAATTAAGTGGTCATCCCACATCCTAATTTCTGCCCATAAAAAGGAGATGAGAGGGCCATGTGACTTCCATTTGGTTACTCTTACATGGTTCTTTTTACTCTTGAGTGTTTTTTATAGTGGCCCCCTCTGGCTTTATTTCTGCTGTGAAGTTTCCTTTTTCTCTGAGCGGTGTCACATACATTTGAGAAACATTTCCCTTGTTTTCTCCACCCCAGAGGAATGACTGAGGGAGATGTGAATGCCACGTTCACTTTAAATACAACTGCAATGCAATTGCAGGAGTAGGACAGACAGCAGACACATATTTCTTTATAGTACTATAGTGTCTATTTTAATCAGTATTTCACAGATGTTTTGAGACATTCCAGTAAACCTGACATGGTTGACAATGCTAGACCGAATTGCCTCATGGGGGAAAGAGAAGAAAAGATTGAACCATAGGTTTGTGGCAAAGGAATCTGCTTTATCAGAACTATGCTTTGACATCATTTCTGGGATCAGAGAGATGTTTCTATGGCAGCAGGCAACACAGTCTGGACAGAAGGCAGTCATGTAGGGATTTTTTCTTTCCTTTCATGTCAAATTGCCTACTACTTTGGGAAAGAAACAAAGAATAAAAAAGTCTTCCTTAACTAGACAGATTAATATGCCAAAAAAAATATCCTGGGTTTTTATAATATGCTTTTTAAGATTTGAATTTCATGTCTGCGTAGCTGAAGGTATAGGACCTCCTCCAACAAGACAAAGTGAAACCAGTGAAAAAGAAAAGAAACTTGAATGAAATTTCAGTCACTGCAGAGTAGTTCACACATCCTGTTAATTTCTATTGCCATTCACAATTAAGGGAGGTTCCTCATGGATCTTACTAGCCCTGCTATCAAACAGCACCTGCTTTTATGAACCATTGAAAGAGGTTGTGCTTCCTGACAGCTGTTTCCCATTTCAGCTCCATGCTGTTCTCCCTGAGCATTTAACTGACATCACAAACACACATTCTGCAGAGAAATTCCTAGTTTTGGAACCTCCTTTTTCAGACGGTGCTATTACTGTCATTGGTCATTTATTTTAATGCTTCCTATCTTCCCTTAAAGAGTCAGTGGATGAAAGCTTCATGATTCTCTGCTTTTGCAACACAACATGTTTCCCACAACTTGATAAAATAATACTGATGCTTCTAAGGCTCCTTTAAGCTAGTGGTCAACAGTAGCCTATTACAATTGGTATGGAGATGTCTTGGTCCATTTTGTGCTGCTATAACAGAAAATCTGAGACTGGGCAATTTACAATGAATAGAAATGTATTGACTCATAGTTATGAAAGCTGGGAAGTCCAATACTGTGTGGCTGGCATCTAGCCAGGACCTTGCTGTGTCATCCCATGGCAGAGGGGCAAGAAAGAATGAGAGAGAGAGAGCAAAAGGGGGCTAAACTTACCCTTTTTAAAAGCCACCAATCCCACCCATGAAGGTGAAGCCCTCATGGCCTATCATCTCTCAAAATTCCCACCTCTTAATACTATTATAATGGCAATTAAATTTCAACATGAGTTTTGGAAGAGACAAACATTTAAACCACAGCAAGAGAAAAGAAACAATTTTCTGATAACTGAGGTAAGTATTCTAGCAATTCAATTGGGCGTTTGTGTCACAATCACCTACAGAAAAAAAATTTAACGCAGATGTCCGGAACTCAATCCCTAAATCTCTGGGCACTAGGAAAATGGCTCTTTTCTGTTTTTCTTCTTCTTTTACATGTTACAGAGGTGACACTGGTGTGCATACCTGGTTAAACACCACTAGCTGACAGCACTCATTGCCTGTCTTTCTGATACTAGGGCAGTCCTTAAACTGCAATGACTCTCCAACAATGTGTACACAAAGTGGGCGGCAATTCTCAATATCACACACCAAACTGTAACCTTTTAGCCCTTTATCACTGAAAGTTGCTATCACTAACACTGGGCTAATGGGATCCACACTGGTTTCAGCAGAGGAATGAAAGCATGCCTCTCTGCAAGCCCCTTTGCTCTTACATCACGTCCACAGAAGCTACACCTGTGACACACAGAACAAGAAAAGACCTCTAGGTGACCGGAGAAGTGTGGTCACCCAATTACTTGAGAGAGGTGCCTACCAAAGATCTGCACTTCTTTGATCTTCCCCACAGTTCAAGGCCAGTGCCAAAGGACACGCTGACTTATATTTCTGAAGTAGAGATTCTCTCACCAAACAAAAGATTTCTGTGCTTCCATGAAGCACACACACTGTCACAGCATATTTTGAGAAGAAAGACAAGCCCATTCACAGAATACATGCAGATGAGCTTCTCCAGGGACACTAATGGCTGCTGGGATCTTAACTGAAGAGCATGGCAATACATGGGACAAGTGATGGTGCTCCATCTTGATATAGTCAGCACTACAGCCTGACCATGAAAGCAGCCTTGGCCTTACCACATACCGGCCAGGAGGGGAGGTTTTTATCTAGTACATATCTGGTATATATTCACTCATGTGCAAACACTTATTAAGCACCTAAGCACTCAGAAAATACATCACCATCCTCATTTTCAAGTTATAATGAAGGCCAATACTTGATTGATTAAAAATGTTCAATATACAGTCCTTCTTCTGTATCTTCAGGGGGGTGGTTCTAGGACAGCCCCCCACCCCCACCCCATGGATACCATGCTCTGTGACTGATGCTCAAGTCCCTGATATCAAATGGCATAGTATTTGCATATAACCTATGCACATCCTCCTGTATACTTTAAATCATCTCTAGATTACTTATAATACCTAATACAGTGTAAATGTTATGTAAATAGTTGTTATACTGTATTCTTTATTCATATTATTTTTTATTGTTGTATTGTTATTTTTTATTGTTTTCTTCCCAAATATTTTTTTGACCCAAAAGTGCTAAACTCGTGGATATGGAGAGCTGGCTATCATGTCAACATTTTAATACAACCATGTAAATTTTTTTTCTGGCTTACTTTCCAGTATGGAAATTTATTTGACCATCAGTGTAGAGGCTTTTGAATATGATACAAGTAACAAGTCTAATAACTGCATGGCAAGCAAATATCACTAAAAATATCTGCTCTGAATTTAAAAAATTACCTTGAGAGTTTTTCAGGAGTGATCCTTACCCACAACCTCCCCAAATATCTCCCAGCCCTTTTGATAATTAGAGGCACTATAGGATATATGTATACTTAATTAGTTTCACCAAAAAAATCGCTGTGTGTCTACCCTGGTTAGTGCTTATCATACGGATTTCCTTTCATCCCTTTCCAATTCATTGCTTCATCTTTTCTTTATGTAAAAGGACAGCTCTCATCTCCGTAACTGTTCTTAGAAGATAGCGTTAGTCATTGTGTCTCTACAATACGCTTCTCATCTGGCAGTTAATTTCCCCAGAGGGTACTGCAGATGTTTTATTTTCAGATAATCTCCAATTAGCTTTTTCTCTTCATTATCCTGCCCTGCTCACTTTCATAATTTTCTCCTGTACATCCTGCTCCTCTTAATAGATTTCTCACGTCTCAAGGAAGCTATATGATTTACATTAGTTTTCATTTTACCTCGCTATCTTTTTGTTTACCTACTTGCTAGAGATTTAGATTCTGATGTCCAAAATCCAAAATAAAATAAAACTGCATGTTTCATCAAATGTTGCTCCTCCCATCTGAGCTCACATAGCATTCAACCTTTTTCTATATGAGTTTGGCAGTGTATTTTGAGATAAGTATTAAATAGGATCTTGATAAACAAGACATGCCTAAGACATAAAGGAGCGGGAGCTCCCCTAGGTGCTTTCACTTTAAAGACACCCCTTCTCCCCTCAAGAAAGTTATGTCTTCACTTCTATGCGAACAGCCAAAATTTCTCTGGCTAAACTACAAACTTTTTGTGTAAAAACTGGAGATATAATTAAAAATAGTGCAGGTAAACAATGATTTTATTTATAATGCACTAATGGATTAAAGTTGGATTTTTTCTTAAGAACAGGTTTTGATATTGGGGCAGGGGTATCCAGTGGGCATTGAGAGAAAAGAGTACATGTACAAAGGGGAAACTGAGGCCCTTGAATACATTTCATTTCGTTTTCCATTTTTATGTATGACAGAACCGTCTTCTACTTACGAACTAGCAATCCAGGAAGACTGACATTAAGTATTTATGCAATGTTTTATTACTATCATTTGTGTGTGTGTGTGTGTGTGTGTGTGTGCATTTTTAATTTGCAAGTACTTGAATCTACAAAAGTATATTCTTTTAAAACATTTGTGCCAGATTGAGGAATCTGGGAAAGAGAACAGAAGTGGGCTGAAATGTATTAGACTTATCTTTGCTTGGCCTCCGTCAATATTTACCTCCCCCACCAATCATTAAAATACCAACTTCAGTAAATATTACTGTGGAGATTCCACTTTCTGGACACACACAGAGACTAAATCTTTGCAGAAACTTGGTGACTGATGAGTGTCTCTGTTAAGCATTTCTACTTCTGAGACGATTTCTATCCCCAAATAGTGAGCAATACTTTGGTAATAATCAGAAACAATCTTGTGTTCTGAATGAACGCAAAGCTCTTATCAATATATGAGTTGCTGATGTTTAAAGTATATAAGCAGAAAAATAGATTCTTATCCACTTTTCTTCTGGCCACACATTTTAAGGGAATCCTGGAGTCCTATACAGGAGGAGGAGCTTCTCAGCTATCTGAAAAGAAATGACAACAATTCCCCAGTTCAGAAAACATTTCCCATCTCCTATTGCATAATTACTCATTTATTCTGTGTGAATTTACATTGTGACTTGATTTTTTAGGTGTCTGTGATTCCTCCCCCAACTATGCCATTGGTTTCCTTTCTTTCTTTTTTTTTTTTTTCCTTTTTTTCTCTTTTTTCGTGTCCGGCAACGGATCGCAACCCTCAGTGTTGCGCCCGTACCGGACTGGGACTGGCAACGGGATCGCAACCCTCGGTGCCATGCCCGCACCTTGCTCAGCCAGTGAGCGGGAACCGGTCTGTATGTGGGATCCGAACCCTCGGCAGGAGCGCCGCCACACTCTCAAGTGGCGCACTGTAGCAGTGTGCCACCGGGCCAGCCCCATTGGTTTCCTTTCTTAGGTTACACTGAATCTCCCACAGCCCAAAGCGGAAACTCAGTTAATGCTTGAACAACCCAGACGTCTCCATATCCTTTGTCTTACATTCTTTCCATTATAAGACACCATCTCAGGGCTCTCTAAGGAAGAGTGTGTGTGTGTGTGTGTGTGTGTGAGAGAGAGAGAGAGAGAGAGAGAGAGAGAGAGGAGAGAGGGGGAGAGAGAGGGAGAGAGAGGGAAGTGTAGGATGGGAAGAAACTATTCATGGTAAATATCTCCTTCATATAGTAAGTGTACATTGGTATAAAAAAAGTGCCTGTTAACTAAAGGTTAATGAAAACCACAACTGTTTAAAAGACCTAATTCCATCCCCCTGCACACCCCAAAACAGCATATAGGCAAAAGCGACCCAACATGGCCAGTTAAGAAGGATTCATTATGACTCTACTATGAGTTCAACATTATGGTAGGTACTTGAGAATAAAGATTGTGTGTATTTCTTTATGTGTGTGTCTGTGTATATACAAAATATGTGCAAAACAATACAAAAGAATAACAATCTTGTGTTAGGTGGAGTGGAATTGGCTGAAAGCATAATGAGAGAAATTACTGTAAACTAGATATTAGCATGTTCTATTTCAATTTTCAGTAGCTTATCTTTGACGTGTCATACTAAGGTATTGCCTATAATATCATATGCCATTTGTCAACGTTTATGTGTCTCATAGTCATATACTCATATATTTGTAATTATTCCATAATACAGACCATTGCAATTTTTTTAGAATGCACAAAACTAAGTCTCCCTTAATGAGAAATGTATTTAAATAAACAACAGATTTACTGAACTGAGATGAATGTGAAAGCATTTTGAAGAAGGAAAATTATTATTATGAAGTATGTGTTACAATCATCATTACTACTGTTAGTTTAGTAATAAAATTACTTGAAGAAAAAAAGCAGAATACAAAGTTAAGACACAATATGGCCTCAATTCTGTGTGATTGTTAAATAAAGGAGGTAGGTGTCATTTCCCCTGTATTCCAGATAGGGAGCTGAAGCTATTCAATCCACAATACAAAGAAAATCAATGGAGTAGTAACCACTGACAGAGTAAATCATTTTGCTCTTCAATCATCTTTTTCTGACCAATCTGCGGAACTTATTTTGAGAACTTTGTGGTTTTAGCTGCTATTAGGATCTTAGGAGCTTACAGAGACTTCTGACCTGTCCTGTGGAGATAAATGACATTTAATCACAGGCAAAAGATCTGACTTCAGAATGGCAGCAGCCCTTTCCGCAGACATGGAGGAATGTTTATAGCATGTCTCACGGAGTGAACCAGCAGTAGAAATAGGCCTATGCGGAGTGGGGATTGCAGCCTCCCCTGCCACAACATGACATTTCAGAGATAATACCTTATTTAAGAGCTGCTTCACAAGTTCTTAGGCCTGAGCTTGCTTCTCTCTTCTCCTATGCCTCTCTTTTCTGAGCTACAATACCAGTCACACAGCTTACAAAGCCTATGTTCCATCCTAAAATAAATGCTTCAAATAAATTACATCACAACTTAATGTTCTAAGCTCAAAATGCTACGTTACAACAGCTAACATTTATTTAGTGCTGTGTGCCAGGCGCTACAGTAAGCATTTTACATGCATTTTATCAGTTCATAAACAGCTTTGAGAGGTGGAACTATGGTTATCCCATTTCTACATATTAAAAAACCAAGGCTCAGAGAAACTAAGTAACTTGCTTAAGGTCACCCAACTAATAAGTGACTGAAATGGGATCTATCCCACATCTTTATCTCTCTGGCCCGAGAAGCAGAGAGCATAATACAAAACATATCACTCAGCTTTGAGACAAATACACTTAAATTGAAATATATAAGTCATCTTTTACAGGAAAATACATTTAAAAGTGTAACAGGGTTTCTCAATCCTTTTCTTTTAAAGGGAAACAGGAAGATGAGGATAGAAGTGAATCTACATCCCCATAAAGAAAGTCCTAGTAAGCACAGTGCTGGGCATTGAAAAGGTGCTTAATAAAAGTTTGTTGAGCATATAACAATATTTTCCTATCCAAATATGTAAAAGAGGCCAAAGAAGATCATCTGAATAAAAATATGACTCTCAAATGAGGAATAATTCGGCCACATTCTGTAGTGAAAGATCCGCCCTTTCCTACCTGACCCGACCCCCAGCCCCACCCTGGCCACAGTAGAGTGGTCCACACACTTCAGGACAGGGGTAGCTGGGGAGAAAGAATTTATAGTGAGTCAGAGGAAAAAGTAAATGAAGCATAGGAAAGATGAAAGGTAAGAAGGAAGAGAAACTGACGGGCGACAAAAGTCAGGGTGGTTGGGGTAGGGAGGAGGCTGAGGCAAGAGCTCAGCCCTTGCAGGGATCTCGTAACAAGAGCAGGGAGAATAGCCTGAGTCAGAGAGGAAAGGAGGGTACAGACAGAGGGTGAGGGAGTTAGGAGCAAAGGATGGGACAAAAATAAAAGGTAGCTTCAAATGTGACTATATGCCTTGAGCTTGCTTTATAAGTGAACTTCAGCATTTTCTTTAATAAAGCTCCAAAATAAAAGGACAGATGACAGAGATTTATACTTTAAGCACAGATTTATACTTTATTTTCGGTGGAAATCTTGCTAAAACACTTCAGAGCCTTCTTAAACAGAACCTGACCTTTTTCCTATCACTCAGGGTCGTCACCAAGGACATGAGTGACACACGCAGGTACTACTGCTGTGGGAGGGCTGGACCTCCCTTCTCTCACCAGGCCAGAGTGGGAAAAACCAGAGAATGAAACACTTAGTGACAGGCAAACCAAATATTAATGTCGGTCAACATCAGAGAGGTGAAATCCCTTTTCTGGAAGTTGATCTTAAAGTTCTTCCCTACTTAACATAGTGACAAGTCTCATCCAAATCTACTGCTGTCACCATCTCTTCTCCATGTGCTTCTCCCTCCCCTCCTAGAGGACAGCAGCCTCTACACAGACCCCAAATGTGCCCAAGGCAGCTGTTCTGATTATCAATTACACTCTCCTGTTTTAGCCCATCGGCCTTGGATTCATGCACTCGTATAAAAGAAAAGAAACATCATCCTTTGCAGTCACAAATCTCAGGACCCCAAATTAGCCCAGTGTTTGTTGGGCCATATTACGGTGCATTTTCGCCATAAGGGATTTTCCCATATCTAATGTCTGTTTCTTGGCGGGGGCAGGGCGGCAGCCATGTTGCGTGTGAGCCGCAAGCTCGCCACCGCCATTTCATGTGGGCCAAAGCCACGTACCTAACTACTCCCTTTTCCGGGGTTCTATGACTCTGCACTTTTTTCCCGCCCTACTTTCTCCCGTCCCTCCGCGGCGTGGCCGCCCCTGATTGGGTGACGGCTCCCCCACCCTGTCCTCTCTATATAAGCTCCTGTCCCCTCGCAATAAACAGAGTTCCGGCTTTGACCGCTCTCCAGGCTCGGTGTCTCTTTCTTTGCCCCCGGGGCCGAAGCGGGGCCGAAGCGCAGAGGGGGTCGGGCCTGCGACACTCACCATCCCGCTCAGCCCCACAAGTGTTGACTGACTGGTTGAGGCACATCAGGTTTCTTATCAGGAGTGGAGCATCAGAGAGGGGTGAGAAGGGAGTGAGCTAGAAACTGCCCCTGCGGCCCCTCGTGGTCTTCCCAGGAAATCAACTAGATGGTAGCCACCGTGTTCACTGACAAGGACGAAGTTTTGCAAAAACTGCTTGTGCTGTGGCTTCCTAGAAGCCCTGGAGAGAAAGCAGTCAGACGTACAGTTAGCATCTCAAACTGACAATTATGGTGCATCGACTAATCACTTGAATAAAGGGATGTGTCACCTGTCAGGCAAGAAAACAAAGATGCGTGAAAGCAGAAAGGGCCCCATTACATAGTACATTAAAACACATCATTTTCAAACTTCATGGCTTTTGTTAATGGGGTTTACACTATTGTCCCTGATTTAAAAAATTGAATGTAGGGTAGTATTATCTATAGCTAGCATGCAATGGTTCTCAACAGTGTCTGAGTGAATAGTTATTTCAGTGAAATTAAACACTTCTTCCATCATGAAAATATCAGGGGGAAAAGGATGTACTGGATATTGATCCTTCCTTGAAACATCTACAATTATCAAATCCCCAATTTTTATATTATTGAGCAGCCAAATGACAATACATTTAGCATATATATATTACTTTAGTATCCATACCCTTTCTGAATCAGGGTTCCACTTCTGAGAGAACTGAGCCCTAGAGAAAATGATTTGTGTGATTATTTTCTCAATTCTCTCAAGGTTGGTACATAGCTAGTGCATAGACTATAAGTTAATTCATTACATTCAACGAATGCCTTAAGACATTAGGGTTTAGCGAAGTCCATGAACCACCCCCACCCCGCACAACAATTCTGTAGAAGTTTTTTGCTAGCATGTGCACGTGAGCAATTTGGGGTGAGGTGTCAAAGCTTTCATTAGATTCTAAAAATGATCATGACCCAAAAGGTTAAGAACCACTATGCTAGAACATTAGTAAGATTATACAAAAATACGATACTTATGAAAGAGAATAACTCAGAGAAGTGAATCTCTAAGATAAAGTTTTATTTTCCCAATGTTTATTTCATATATACTTCCAAATTAAGTTCTGATTATTTCCTCTATATACACATTTGCACAATTGTATATTCCCAAATTCCTCTCCTATGACTCCACAAAGTGGGAATCTTACCCCAGAAATGGTGACATGTGCAGTGTTTTAAATCAGTGGGTTTTATTTGTGGCAGTTTGGGAGGGCTTTCGGGTTCATATTTATTGTGTTCATTACCCTCACAATCTATTACACGAATCTGTCATGATAAAAGAAATATATCCCAACAACTTTGTTGTCTCAAGTAATTTTTCCTGATTTTTACTTATGAATATTTATTCATTAAAATTTTTTTATTGTTATAAATCAAACTTATTCTTTATGCCCCATGTCCAATCTCTCCCCATTCTTCTCTCCCTCCCCTCCCCCAATTACTGTAGATTTCTTCTCTCCTTCTGAAAGAGTAATGGTTACTCTGTTGATTTGTCACATAGATGATCTGTCCAATGCTGAGAGGTGTGTTCTGGTCTCCCAATATTATCATAGAGCATATGCTTCTTTTGTCACCCTGGAATGGGCTTTGTGGAGAGAGACATCTTCTTTTCTTTGGTCACTGCTGGTTACTCTCCTTGTGTCAATGCACTCCAGTGGCTGGCAGACCATCTGTGTGGTGGTTGCGGCAGCTGTGGTTATTGTGGTGGCTGTGGTGGGCCACCCACCTGGAGGTGATGTTTTTGGCATGCTCCTTACCTAGTTGGTGGTGGTGATGGCAGTGTGCCTGGTTGTGGGAGGAGGGTCTGGTCCTTGCTCCAGACCTCAGGACCCCGGGCGGGCCCCATGGTGCTGGCGGTGTGCTTGGTTGTCCCCCCTTTTTGGCTTGGCAGCCCAGGGTTCTTCTGGTCCTTCTAGGTGTTACAGGTGTTCTTTGGTGGAATGAGACTTTTACTAGTTAATATCAACCTTTGTCCCTGGTTGTGGGTACTTTGTTTTTTCTTTCAGTTCTGTGTTGGATTATTTGCTGTTCCCACCACTCAAACTGTGTGCTGGAACTAATTTGTTGTCCAGGGGAAACTTCCTGTGGGGACCAGTACTTGAGCTCTGTGGTTGAGTTAAATTGCTGCTTTGCTGTTGATTCCCTGGGGAAGGCTTTTTGTGCAGCTCAGGTTTTAATGGTTGACTTTTTTTTTTCTTTTTTGTCTTTTGTCTTTTTCCGTGTCCGGCAACGGATCGCAACCCTCAGTGTTGCTCCCGTACCGGACCGGGGACCGGCAACGGGATTGCAACCCTCGGTGCTGCTCCCGCGCCTCGCTCAGCCAGTGAGCGGGAACCGGTCCGTATGTGGGATCCGAACCCTCGGGCGGTTGACTTTATAGGACTTTTGGGTTTAGTGAAATCCAATGCACCTGGGTTGTATAGAAACACTGGTCTGGGCCTGAGTCTTTTCATCAAACTGCACCCTATGCAATTCCATATTCCTGACCAGTCTCCTCTGAGTGGTCCTTCACTGATTGGGGTGCAGATCAGCTATCCTTGCTGTGTCATAGTGTTCTTCTGGTGGGCCCGTCTTCCCCACCATCCGTGCTGTAAACACTTCCCATGGGATGGGCTGTATGCTGGTCCCCTGTGATGACTCACTGGTCTCTGAGTGGCTCCTTTTTTTTCAAGTTGTTGTGGCTTCTCACTTCTACGTAGGTCCACAGGAACCCTGTTAGTGGTCTTGCTGGCCGGGGGGCCACCAAGGCCCTCTTCTCCCCTGCTGCCTCCAAGCAACTTCATTTGAAGGGCACAGCTGCAGCTTTTGCCAGCTCCTGCTCCATGCATTCAGCAGCTCCAGCCTGGAAGAGGCTGAAGCTCAAAAAGGCTGGAGAAGTTTTTTCTTTTTCTTCTCTGGCCTTCTTGCACTCTGCAGGTCTCTCCTCTTCCCCTGAGCTCTAATGGCCCCAGCTTGGCTGTCATTGCTTTTTAATAGTTGTAAATTCGTTGATTTGTGGGAGAGAGTGATGCTGGGGACTGTCTATTCTGCCATATTGACCAGAAGTCTACTTATGTATATTTAAAATATATACTCACTCCCTAATAGTCAGATCCAAATTCAAGGTTATAAAATAAAATACAAAATACTGGTCACACAAATACACGAAACTGTCACATTGGCCTGTCTGGCTCCACAGACTATATTGGCAAATCATGTGTCTTTCTCATTACCATGACAGGTTAAATAAATTGTTGACAATGTCCATCATCTAGGCACATCATGACGAGAAATGGGCGTAGAGTCAGGGAAAAGTGCAATCACTAAAGAAAAGCCTTGACATCCCCTTAACAAGGGCTGAGAAAAAAATTCTGAATTCTCTGTCACCATTGCCCCTGGTTTTCTTCAGGGTCTAGAGAAACTGGCCTAAACTGTCATTTTACTTATGAGGAAGAAATGTTTAAATTGTGTATCACACAGTGATGACACTAATACATTAATTACCTTAAAGAATGAATTCAAATTTTCAAGGGCGTATGGTGGGTGAGTCCAGGCACCTCTGAAGCAGGACTGATTATGTCTGCATGACTAAAAAGATAGATACATCTGTGTCAACAGAACTAGACATTATGTAGAAGGTGGTTACATTTATAATTTTATGTTCATTTGTGAGCTGAAGGCACATAGCTACTTCCCTATGTTATATTCTTTTATGAATGTCTATGCACGTCTCCCCCAAAACTCTAGATGTTACTTGGGGACAAAGGAATATAACTTTATCATTGCTGTGCCCTGGACATGAGGCTTAAACACTTGTGAGCACATGAGACTTCCCCTTTGCTGTGGGTCAAATGAGTCCCCCAAAAGTTTAGGTATTGGAAACTTGATCTCTATTGTAACAGGGAAATTCAATTACAGTATTTGAAGGGTGGGGCCTTTAAGAGGTGATTAGATTGTGAGGACTGTACTCTTGTGAATGGATTGACCCATTCATGGAGTAATGGGCATGGTTCTGGTGGCTTTAAAAGGAGAGCAAGTGAGAAGGTTAGCTCTCTCTTGCTCAGTCCATTTGTACCATGTGATACCCTGAGTTGCTGTACAAGAAGGCCCTTACCAGATATACCTCCGGTCTGTAGACTTCCCAGCCTCCAAAACTGTAAGAAATAAATTTCATTTCCTTTATAATTTACCCAGTTTGAGGCATTCTGTTATAAGCAACAGAAATGAACTAATAACATCCTTTATTTTAATTGTATAAAATAACTATTTAACCAAATGCCTTTATAGTTGATAAAGCATTCAAGTACATGATTCCCACATGGGAAAGCCATTCTACTCTGACCAGATGAAGTCTACACCATTTTTCTTTCCCTGAGCAGAAGCCTCATTCAGAGTAGGGCTGAAACCCATCCACTTATAAAACAAGAAGGCCCATCCATGACTGGGGTGGGAAACCAGCTATGTTGGTCAGAGGAGGCCCTGACTCCTTTTCCCATCAGCAGTTTGAGACAACCTGTCCCACGGTCTGAACAAAGGACACACAAGCTCATTTCATTAAGCAAACAAAACATGTAATTATTTCCACAACCCATAGTGAAAACCTTTGTATTATTTATTGTTTTTAAAACATCTGTAAATCCAGACTTTACTTCAAAGCCTGTAAATACTTATGGAAGAGGACAACGATGGACCAAACATTGTGGGATGTTCAAATTATATATGGATCCTGCTTACAGATGGCAGTATAATATTCCTTAAATAATGCTTTCATCATCTCAGTTATTTAATCAAAATCTATTATTGCTCCCCATTGTCCAGTAGTGTGGCAGCTTTTAACTAGAGAAGTTCATCGTAATTTGGTCCTTTTATTCATCCTATCTACTTGTTTATATTCCTAGCATGAAATCTCTACTCTATTCAAGCCACTATTCCTTACTATTTTACAAATGTGCCTTTCTTCTGGAATTCCCACTCTCTAGTCTCTTCACTCTAAATCTTAGGCACCTCAAGACCCATCTCCATTCATTTTTCTTTCAGAAAGCTTTCTTCAAACATTGCCGCTCCAGGGATTACTCCCTTCCCTGAAGACCAGTGGCATGTGCAGTCTCTACTTTATGACCCGGCACATAATTAATGAGCAATACAGGCAGATATAATTGTTTCAGGTGTGCTAGTCTTCTTCTCTCCTCAACTAAATGAGTTCCTAGAAGGCAAACACTCCCTGTGCCTCCCATAACGAAGCTTTAATTGGATAAATAATAAATAAATTGCCTCACCCATGCTTTTACTAAAAAGAAATATATTCTTGAGTTCAGTGATTCTCAAACTTGAGCTTGCATCAGAATCACTAGAGGGCTTGTTTCAAACAGAGTGCTGGGCCCCAACCCCAGTTTCTGATTCAGTTGGTCTGGGATGGGGCCCGAAAATTTGCATGTCTAACAAGTCCTCAGATGATGTTGATCATGCTGGTTTGGGGACCACACTTTAAGAACTACTGGTGTGGTTCATTCACTTGAGCAACAGATTCAAATTGGCAGAAGGAATGTAGCATAAAATACTGGGAAAACCACAAGACAGGAAGCCAGAAGAACCAGCTTCCTCTAATGAGCCATTACCTGGCCTTGGTAAGTCATGGTTTTAGTTTCTCTCTTATCTGTAAAGTTGGAATAATATTGTCTACCCATTACTTAAAGTCGTTGTGAGAATCACATGTTATCAAATGAGAATAATGAGGAGCAAATATATATGAAAGTAACTTGTAAAGTATGCTACTTCACAAATGCACCTGGCACAAAACAAGCATTCAATAAATATTTAGTAAATTTGATTACTGTTTAGCCCAAGATTTCAACTCTAAGTTGAGTTTCTTGAGATGTGGATTGATTTTGTTCTTCAGTACAATTTCACCAGTTGGAAGGAAATTTTTATGCAGATTACTCATTACAAGTATGACCCATTTTATCTGTGAGAAAAAGACAGAAATGTATTTATCGTTACCAAGCTCACTTCATTCAAAATAGCTGAACTCTACCATATTTTCTGCCTATGTAAGTATTTCAAGAAAGAGATCAGGAACTTCAAATCCTTTACTTGATAGCAAGAGATGACCACTAATACACAAATCTTGCCAATTCTTGGTCTAGAAAGAAACTGTTGGCTGGCAATAAAAGTGATTGTTTTAAAAATAAACAACAAATTCAAGAAACCCTACCAAACAGAGTTAATCCAATCTTGCTCTAGATGTAGTTTTCTTAACTATTTTACTGCCATATCTCATTTCATTTGAGTGATTAATCATCAATCAGATTTTAAGGTTCCCCTGTGGTCTCACAACAGGCAAATTAGTAAAATGAAATGTCTCCTCTACCACAGAGTTAAGATCCATGACCTTCTTAAGTATGTATAATGAAAAGGGGTCATGGGTCACTAATGACAAATGGGCTTTGTGATGGATGGCTGCAACCAGAGAAAGGACAAGAGAAGGCAAAAAGAAAAACATTTTAAAACTTAATAGAAATAGAAAGAAAGGATATAAAACCTATGGGTACCTTTGCTGACATTAGTCATAGCACGATGCTATCATACATATAAAAAACCATTCACAGTTTTTCTACACAGTTGAAAAAGAAAAAGTGGTCTTTAAATACATTTCTGGCTAATACAGCCAGAATGGTAAAAATTAATTGATTAAATAGCTTGTATTAGTTGTGCATAAATAAACTGAGAGCATATAGATGTTTGCCCTTTTGTCTTCTTTGTTTCCCCATGATGCATATTTTATCATTCTAAAGAACAGGGAAAGCACGTGGATCGACCTGCTGCCCTAAGGGGTAGAGAACCAGGGCTTTGCACAGTGACCTTTTGGCTTGTGAAAAGGCTACATGTTCTTGTAAATAAACTCACAGAGGCTACAAATCAAAACAATGCTGAGATCCTTGGGCAAAGAGAAAGCAGAGGAGAAGGAGAGGGGGCAAGAGAAATTGAAAATGAAACAGAACCAAGCAGAGCGATCCTTATGCACCATGACAGGCCCAACAGGGAAGGGTCCCCCTCTGTGCGCAAATCTGTAAAATGCCAAAAATAATAACTTCTAAGAAAATTTCCTTGTTATCAATGTAAATAATTTTATGTAGTTCAATAAGCATGTTTAAAATAGCATGGGGCTCCTTCCCCTTCAGACTTTGAAATTTTCCAGTCTTTCTTTTCTACCTGAGCTTCTCACTTCTTCAGTTCCTGTTTGGTTAGCAGAAGAGAAAAATGGAGACATTTCTTGGTTGGCAGGAAGAATCCATAGTACTCGGCAAAGACAGTAACAACAACAAAATATTTTAATTCTGACACTCCATTTTGACCTAAAACTTTCTTTTCTTTTCTTTTTTTGAAAAAGCATTCCAAGGATTGTCAAGCAGCCCAGTTCTCCAGGTTGTAAAGAGGAAACTCACTGGCCCCATGCAAGATTTGTTTTGTTTAGAGGGCCTAGTGTAATACCCATTATGTCCTAGGTGCTCAACTAATAATATTTAATTTTTAAAAATTTGAATTGCAAAACAAAACCAGGCAGTCAATGTGAAGGAAGCTCCTCTTTAATCTAGATGTTTCTTTTTAAAATACACACTCCCGACACAGAAAAAAGACCAGAGTTCATTTTCATTTTCCCTTATTGCAGACCTTTAATGGCTTTCCCAACTAAAGACAGTATCATTCTTAGACTGCTAACAACCCAAGATCATCGTTTCAGGAGTGCCCATGATGTTTTCGCACACAGGTTAGCTCCTCAAGGGCAGGCACCGTGACCTTTTCATTTATTCATTCAACAGATGTTCACTAGGAACCTAATGAGTACTGGGCACTATACTAGGTGATTGGGATGAAAAATCTCTGGCCCATGAAGCTTACATTTCTATTGGGGGGAGACATACTAAATTGAAGAATTATGTAATACTTAAAAATAGTAAGTATAGTGGAAAAGGACAAAACTAAAGTAAGCTAAAGGGAATCAGGAGTATGGGGTGGGGAACTGCGATTTACACAGGATGAAAGACATGAAAGAAGTGACTGGGGAATAGATGTGTAGTGTAGGGAAAGAAGGTTCCAGGACTGGGACATTGCCAGTGCAAGGCCCATGGCAGGAGCAATGGCTGGTGTGGCTGAGGCTGAAGGGACCATGGAGCTGAGTGGTGGGATTCAGAATGAAAGATGAGGCCAGAGAGATAGCAGGGACCACACCTTGTGGTGGCTTGTGGGTTTTGGGGGGAAGAATCTTGCTTTTATTCTGAGAGGAACAGGTTGCTATTAGAGGTTACTAAAAGTGACACGAACTGACTTTTACTTTCAAGGAGCCTCTATGTGTTTGTTACGGTGAGAATGAGCTGTAGCAGCAAGGATGGAAGCAGAGAGAACGGGGGTGGCTCCACGGTAATCCAGGCAGGAGACGATGGCAGCTCGATCCAGATAGAACCGGTGGTGGTGCTGGTGGGAAGGGTCGGATTCTGGATATATTTAGAAGATTGCACAAACAGGGATTTCCAGATAGATTAGATATGGGGTTCTGGAAGAAAAAAGGAGTCAAGCATGACTCCAAGTATTTTGACCTAAGCAGTGAGAAGGACGGAGTTGCTATCAACTGAGATGAAGCAAGTCTGAGCCGGGGAGAAGAGCAGGCGATCGGTTTGGGATGTATTCAGTGTGAAATCCTTCTTTCCATCTATCTAGCACCTAGAACACAAGTGAATACAGACAATCTCTTGGTCATCCAAAATAATGTTCTGTATACTCACACCTCTGTGCCTTTGAACATGCTGGTCTTTCTGCCTAAGATGCCCTTTCGCCCCTTCTCAGTCTGGCTATCTTCTAGTTATTTTCCAAGAGCCAGGTCAAAATCTGCTTTGAGATGATTTTAATGACTCTCCCAGGCAGAGCTAGACATGGCTACTCCAGTTCGCTAACAGAATTTTACTGATACTATTTAGCTGCTACTGTTCACTAACAGTAGCTGCTGAAACTCTGGCACCCACCCACACTGTACGGTGAGGATTTGCTTGCGGGTCCATCTTCCTCTGCACTGAGAATCCATGAGGTCCAGCTGATGGGTCATTGAGGTGTCTCCTAGTGGGCTAATGAAGGTAATTTGTGCCTGGTATGTACACATTTGCTGAACGAATAGATAAAGAAACAGTACAAATATTTTCCACCATCTTTCACTTTTTCAAGGCACTCTGACTTATTATTTCATTTTATCTCAACAATAATCCTGAGAAGAAAGGGAAGTATTGTTTATGTCAGCAGGGAAAATCGAACTCAGAGAGCTTGACTTGCCCAAGGTCATGTTATTTCATGGCAGACTGAACGCCAGCCAAAGCCTCCTGACTCTTCACCCAGTGCTCTTTCCACCAGATTGTCCTACTTCTGCTGCCACAGGGTTTGATCAGGCTGCCAACATCAGCACCCTCCTTGTTACATACATATTGTGTTTGGGAAATTCAGACCTTGCGTGCCACTGTGGCCAAAGGCTGCAGCAACTCCTCCACAATTGACTACTGTCTTTAGTTTTGATCATGACTCACAATTCCTATCAAAAGAACAAAGTACAAGAGTAGCATTAAATTCACAGGATTAAAAAACAAAAAAAAGCATAACAAAAATAGAGCAAGGCAATATTGCCAAAAGTTAGTTTTAAGAGATCTATTCAGGACCAGGCTAGCCAAACCAAGAGGTGGAGGCAAGGTTACCTGGCTTCAGTCAAGCTGCTTTAGTGACCTGGCACTTCTTTGCCTAAATAGACACAGTTTGGAGTTAGCAGCTGGGTGCAAGTTTTGGCAGAAGGTTAGCAGGGGATGGAAGGACCCAGGCAAGAGGAGGTGCTGCTCAGAAAGCTATTTAGAATCTTAGTGAAGAGCCACTTGCCTCACTTGCTGGTTTTGTTTGGATCACTGTTTTGCATGGGTCGTCCTTACAAAATGTTTATCATCTCAATCACTAATCTTTGTCTTATATCTACAATGTCAGCTTTTCTGAAAGCTATTTTAAAAAAGAATAAGGAATAAGGAAAATGTTGATGGAATTGATTCTCTAATATAGATTACTTAAAATGCAACTAATGGCAATTACTGGCTATTTCCACTGAATCTTCAGAAATGACATTAGAATCCTGTAAATTATGCCAAATGATATATTAAAATGCAACTAATGGCAATTACTGGCTATTTCCACTGAATCTTCAGAAATGACATTAGAATCCTGTAAATTATGCCAAATGATATGCTCTTCTTCTTGATCAAAGAATTGAAATAAGGCTATCGATTTCCACCAAACAGTAAGCACGAGATAACACTCATCTTTGCTCCAACACTAAGTGGCCAGCAAGAACAATGGAAGATTTTCAAAGTCATCAAAACCACAATGAACGAACTGGGTGAAAATCATTGATACACTTGAAGTATTTAATGTACACATTGAATGGGGAATTAAAAGTGTTTTCTCAGACTGCAACAGTGACATGGAAAAGAAAACAGAAAACAAAACAAAACTGGAGTCTGTACATTTTTTGTTTAGTCCCAAAGATAAGATGATTTTAACCAAATTTTTCCTGAGCTACTCACAGGCAGGTCTTCTAACTTGGAGCAAGAGTACAAATGGAGCCTCCCTTTTCTTTCCACTTCATCTCAGTCCCGCACCATGAGGTGCCTTGTGCCTCTGTGAGTAGAATCCCAGCCTGAAGGTCCAAGCTTTCCAAGCTTTGTCTTCCATTCCCCCATCCCCCCCATGCCCTACCGCTCAGCACCACCCCCTGTCCTCCCCATCCCCTAGCTCCTTCCAGCCTATGGGTGTGCACACCTGCAGTAATCAATCCTTAGAGACCCATAGAGGTCCTGGCTGCAGGCTCTGGATCTTTAAAGAGGGAAACCCAGGGTCTCTAGTATCTGGAACAAGGTTTAGAACCTTGCTACCCAAAGTGTGGTCTGGGGACCAGCAGCATTGTCATTACCTGGGAACTTGTTAGAAATGCAGAATCTCTGCCTAGACCTACTAAATCTGAATTTTCAGGGTTTTAATAAGATCCCAGGTAATTCAGGTGCACAGCAAAATTTGAGAAGCAAATTAGACATCCATTTGGCCTTTGGACTCCTCGCTTCTGAAGAAGAACCAGCTCCAAGGAGAAGCAGAGCAGAGTCCTCTAACCATGGGCCCAGGACAGAAGTACTGGCTGCTGAGCCTGAGATCCATAATGCCCATAAAGGATTTTTCATGGATATATACCAGTAATCTACAAACACTGTTTATTAGCCTTAAGAAACATAATATACTGCCCAGGAAATGGGATACCTGGCAAGTTCAATGTTATTCATTATTTGGGGGAGGGTGTATGGGTGGTTATATGTCAGCACTTGATTCTTGACCTATTCTATTAATCTACATTCAAATCCTGGGAGGTTTTATCACATTGGCATCTGAGTGACCTCAGTCAGTCACATTTATTGACTGTCTAGTCAGTGTGTCAGACACTATAATTCTTTTCTACATTACACTGTTTAGGGAACTAATCTATTTAGTTTTTATTTTCTGAAATACTTCTTCTGATTTTTGTTGAAAATCCTTCTTAAATTCCTTAGTTCACTTTCCTGAATAAATAGGTACACTGCCCATTATTTTCTTGGATAGAAAAGACCTTACAGAATCTGGAGGTCATCAATCTGCATACTTATAATCAGTATTTAGACCTGCTGATAAATACTGTGAAAGTGCAGGCAGTTAGGCTGATCCTAAGGCAAATGACTTGAACCTGAACCCTGGCTCTGTCACATAACTGCTCTGTGACCTAGGGTAAGTCACTTACCCTCTCTGGGCCCTAGTTCTTATAATCAAAGCAGGGTGGTACACCAGACATGGAAGTGTCAGTATGTCCACAGTAACATTAGACTGGATAATTTAATAAATCCTTCTTTATCGGTGAGGAAAGAAGTTAGGAATATAACAGGACTGGCCTCTGAATACAGTGTCATTCTTCATTCCTGGGGCTCATGTGGGGGTTGATATTGGGGAGAACTGTGTTGACAGCCTACACCCAGAGATCCATTCTGGTCTGGGGAACATACCAAGAATGAGGAAGGAAGATACAGGGCAGGAGCTGCCTCCCAGCTGGTCATGTCAGATTACCTGCCGTGAGCAGAGCACTGGACAAGGCAGTTCTAAGCAGGCAAAGATGTAGCAAACAGTCCTTGTCACCAGTGTCCCTCCATTCTAGGTGGAGCTAAAGATCAACTTGTGAAGATTTGTTACTGGGCTCTCTTTTCTGTCTAAGTTTTCTATTTTTCTTCACCATCCAATGTCTGTCTCATCATCATTTCTATATTTCTCAATTCACTATTCTTTAATATTGAGTTTAAGTGTCTCCCAGTTTTCTGCTCTTCTGGTGACTCAGTACCAAATCCTTTAACCTTTCTTCTAACAGTCTAATTTTCCAATTGTTAAAAAAAAAAAAAAAAGTTGGTGTTAGAGTCTCTGCCTCATTCTTTAAAAGAAAAAAAATTATTGTGTAAAAATCAATGTTAACTACTTGACAACCCTATACAAGGGGAACTGGTACTTATTGGGCTTTTACCTTATGTTACTAGGCCCTGTCCTAAGTGTTCTTAATGATCTCAGTTAATCCTCACAACCACATTATAAGGTAGGTATTATAATGTATATTTCGCTAATGGAGGAACTGAAGCTTTTAGAAGTTAAACTAGTCCAAGTTTACACAAACAGTAGCAAGCAGAAGCAATGGAGTAGAACCCAGGTCTATATAACTTTGAAGTACTTTTACCTCCATTCCATACTTTCTATACAGTATAAAAAAGTGCATTTCAGGATAAAAAGTGCATTAAAGGATACATTAAATAATGGACCACGTATAAGCCTCAAATTTATTCCTGAGCTCATCCATTCTGATGAATGGGTTTCGTAAACACACACAGTTATGAAAAGGACTTCTAGCATAACAGAGTAAGGAGGGTGACAAATTCTCTCCCTAAAAAGCAACTATAAAACTGGACAAAACCATCAAAAAACAACCATTTCAGCACTCTGGAAATTGACCAAAGGCATTCAACAATATAGTAAGCATTTATTTATGACAACTGCTGAACTCAGGGTCAGAACAGTGAGTCTGCAACAGTGTTCTTGCCTGGATCTGCCTCCATTCCACAACACACCCCCTATGCCCTCACTCCTGGCTTCATCATTACAGTAATTCATTCAATAAGGGCAAGAAAGACTGTGAAAACCATCAGCTTCACTGTGCCTGCCAGTGGGGCTTACTTGATTGAACATTCATGGTTAAAATGGAAGGTTTTACTGAAAAGCAAACAGGAAAGCCAGCAGTTTGTATAATCTGAGGCTGTAGTCCTGTTTGGAGCAATCAAAAAACTAGTGGACAAATCAGAAATTTAACAGGGAGATCCAGCAAGTGAACCAGACACAGCAGGGCTAGAAAGAGCTCTTCACATAACTGGGTTGACAAGGCTATGCAAGTGCATCGCAGAGACTGGAGAGGCCCACACCACCCATACACATGGCCAATGAAGCTTGCACAAGCACACACTAGACACAAGGAAGTCCAGCTGAATGTAAAAGCTAAGAGAAGATCTGAAAATGGTATGAAGTTTGAATACATTTCCCAGTTACATATAAATCCATCAGCAGAGAATGGAATCTGTATCTGCTGGAGGTATTTGAGCACAACTTCTGGTCAATTATTAACTAGCTACTAAGCTATGACACAGCTATGAAAACCCTAAGAAGCCTGGCTATAAAAATTTTTAAATAAAAGAGAAAAAAAAAAAAACTGAGTGGAGACTTTAGCAGTTGCACATTGCAGAGGAGACATTTAGCACAAACAAGTTACTAACAAACAATGATAACAACAACTACAAATCCCTCAGGGGAAAAGGGCAGAATCCACAGTGCTACTACATATCTAAAATGTCAGTACTCAACAACAACAAAAAATTGTGAGACAAGCAGAGGAAAAGGAAGTGTGACTCATACATGGGGGGAAAAAGCTATCAATATAAAATATCCCTAAGTGGTCCTAAATGTTAGACTTAGCAGACAAAGACTTCTAAGCAGCTATTATAAACATGGTCAAAAACTAAAGAAAATCATGTTTAAAAAATTAAAGGAAAACATGATGACAATTACCCAACAAATTGAGAATCTCAATAAAATGGTAAAAATTATTTTAAAAGAATCAAATAGGAAATTTTGGAGATAAAAACTTCAATACCTGAAATGAAAGTTTCACTACAGGCATTCATAGCAAATTTAAGAAGGCAGAAGAGGAAACAGTGAACTAGAAAACAGATCAATAGAAATTATCCATTCTAAAGAACGGAGAAAAAGAAGGATGTAGAAAAATAAGCAGAGTCTCAGAGACAAGTGGGACAACATGAAGCATACCAACATGTACAATGGAAGTCTCAAAAGGAGAAGAGAAAGGGGGAAAGAGGAAAACAGAAAAATATCTGTAGAAATAATAGCTGAAAACTTCTGATATTTGATGAAACACATTAAAATACAGATCCAAGAAATCTATATAAAGATCAAAGTCAAACTGTTGAAATCAAAGGCAAAGAAAATCTTGAAAACAGGAAGATATTATTTGTTAATTAAAAATAAAATCAAACAAAAAAATTGAAGCAAGACATCACATGCCTACCAATGATGGCTACATTGCCACTTATGAATTCATCTTCTTAAAAAAACAGAACATGAACACGATCCAACCTTCATTTCCAACCATAAGTCCCTTGGAAAAATGGATGTTAGACTAAAATGTTAAGTGATATAAAGGGGTTGCAATCCTCAAAATCCAAGCTGTGGTAAACTCTGCAAGGCAAACAACCCCATGCCTTTAAGAAATAATTAACTCACACACATACCATCCTCCCTCTTCCCCTATCTTCAAACCTAAAATGGATGGGCTACAGAGATTAAGAGATTCTTCAGAAAAGATCAACCAGTTGCAAAGCATGGGCTTAATAAAGATCCTGAATAAAATGTTATGTAAAATCAAGAAACAAATAAACTCAACACACTGGGGGAATTTTAATACTAATTAAATATTTGATTATAGGAAAGTGTTCTTTTTTGTTTTTGTGTGTGATAATGGTGTTGTGTCCATGTTCTAAAGAATTGTGGCTTTTAAGAGACACTAAAATATTTACAGATAAAGTGAGATGCTTCAAGGAATCTGTTCCAGGTTAATTCCATGGAAATGAAATCTAGACCATTTATGAGTTGACATTTTTTGAAGCAAGGTTATGGGCACATGGGAGTTGGTTTTTCTATTCTCTCCACTTCTGTAGATTTTTGAAAATTTTCAGAATATAATTTAAGTAAAAATAGTAAACTCAACTCACTGTTCACATCACTATGCTTAAAAATAAAACATTATAAATATTAAGAAAACAGCAAGAGAAAAATGACTCATCGTCTACAGTGAAACAACAATTCATATAACTTATAATTTCTCACCAGAAACAATGACATCCTGAAGGCATAAGAATTTAATAATTAAACTTCTAAAAGAAAAAAATGCTGTCATTCAAGAATATACCACACAAGTTATCTTTCAAAAATGAAACAAAAAAAAAAAAAAAAAAAAAAACATTTTCAGGAAAAAAAAATTTTTAAGTTATCTTCAAAAATGTGACTTCAAAAACATAGCATCAAGAGTCTATTGTTGAGTTAAAATAAATAATTATTTATAAACTTTATAAATAATACGTAAATAAATCTAAAAATTTAGCTCCTGTAGTGTGCCATTTTCATTAAACAAAGATTTTATGAAGCAATACTTACACATGTAATCTAAATGACAATAGTAGCATAAAAGAGGAGGAAGAAAAGGAGATACATTGAGGCAAAGTTTATGTTTTACTTGAATTAAGTTAGTATCATTTTGAAGTAGAGTATGATAAAATGCATATTATAATGACTAGAGCAATCATTAAGAAAATAATTCAAGAAAAAAAGTAAAAACTTCAAGGGAGGGAGTAAAATGGTACTCTAAAAATTATTTAACACAAAATAAATCAGTGAAGGAAAATCAGAGAAACAAAAAAGAAACGAAACAATAATCAATCAACCAAAACAATAAATGTACTAAATATAAATGTACCAAACATTCTACACACAAGGCAGATTTTCAGACTAGGAAATCAAAAAACAAAAAACACCTAAATATATGCTATTTAAAAGAGGCTTAAAGAGACACATCTTCAAAGACACAAGTAAGTTCAAAGTAAGAGCATGGAAAAGATACACTATGCAAACAGTTACCATAAGAAATCTGGCTATATTAGTAATAAAAAGTAGATTTAAAGACAAGAAATATAGAGACGAACTCAGATATTTAATATAATGATAAAACAGTATACATCAAAAAATATAACAATTGTAAATGTTACAAAAAATAGAAGCTGACAGAATTGAAAGGATAAACAGACAATTCAACAATAATGGTCAAACATTTCAATACTCACTCTCAAAAACTGTTATAAAAACTACACAGAAAAATTAGAATGGATACAGAATAGTTGGACCAAACTATTAACCAGCTTGATCCAACATTTGTAGAATATGCCACCTAATGACAGCAGATACATGTTATTTTCAAGCAGAGATGGAATAGTGTCCAGAAGAGACCATGTTCTAGGCCACAGTATAAGTCTCAATAAATTTAAAAAGATTGAAATCATACAAGTATGTTCTCTGACCACAGCAGAATTAAGCTAGAGATCCACAATAGAAAGAAATTGAGGAAACCCCCAATTATTTGGAAAACAAATAATAGATTTCTTAATATCTCAAGGGCCTAAAAAGAAATCACAAGGGAAACTTAAAAATATCTTGGACTAAATGAAAACAAAAACATAACATATCAAAATTTACAAGATGCAGGTAAAGTGTTGCCTAAAGAAAAAAAATCTATAAATGCCTATATCAGAAAGAAAGATCTGAAATTAGCAACCTAAGCTTTCACTTTTAAAAAAACTAGAAAAAGAAGAGTAAACTAAACCCAAGGCAAGTAGAAGGAAGGAAATAATAAACTTTAGAGCTGAAATCAATGAAACCAAACATTGGCTTTTTAAAAAATATCAACAAATGATCTCATAGTAGAGAGTACAATGGTGGTTACAAGAGGCTGGAAAAGGTAGCGGGAGGGAGATACTGAGAAGTGGGTTAACGTTTACAAGATTATAGCCAGATACAAGGAATGAGATCTAGTGTTCTATAACACTGTGGGGTGACTATGATTAACAACAATCTATTATATACTTTCAGTGAGCTAGAAGAGAGGATTTTGAATGTTACCACACAAAGAAATGATAAATGTTTGAGGTAATGGTGAAAAAAAATAATCGGTGGTTGCCAGGGTGTCAGGGGAAAAGGGAGGGAGAGAGGGAAGGATCAATAGCCCTGAGGATTTTTAGGGCAGTGAAACTATTCTGAATGATACTGTAATAGTGAATATATGACATTATGCATTTGGAAAAACCCATAGAAGTATAAACACAAAGAGGGAAATGTTCTAAAATTGAGTTAATAATAATAGATCAACATTGGTTCACAATTGTAACAAATGTACCACACTAATGTACAACGTTAATAAAAGGAGAAACTATGTGTGTAGGAGGGGTGTAGGAGTATGGGAACTGTATCTGTACTTTCTGCTCAATTTCTCTGTAAACTTAAAACTGCTATAAAAATAAGTCTATTACTTAGAAAAAAAAATCAACAAAATTGGCAAACCAATAGTTATACTAGCCAAGAAAATAGGACAGAAGAAATGAGTTAAAATCAGAGATAAAAGTTGAGACATCACTATTGTACAGATATTAAAAGAATTATAAGGGGATATTAACTTCATGCCAATAATTTAGAAAACTTAAATAAAATGGAGAAATTCCTAGAAAGACACAAATACCGAAACCAATTCAAGAAGAGGCAGAAAATCTGAAAAGACCAAAAACAAGCAAAGAAATTGAATTAACAACTTAAAATATTCCCCAAAAGAAAAAACCAGGCCCATATGGCTTTGCTGGTGAGTTTTATCAAATATTTACAGAAGAAATAATACCAACCATCCACAAACTTTTTCAGAAAATAGAGGAGACAATACTTCCCAATCTAATCTATAAGGCCAGTTTTATACTGGTACCAAAATCAGACTAAGACATTACAATATTACAATAACATAAAAATACGTATCAACATCCCTCAGGTACATAGAAGCAAATATCCTTAACAAAGTATTAGCAATCTGAATTCAGCAACACATAAAAAGGATTGTACAACATGACCAAGGGGGATATATTGCAGAAACATAAGTTTATTTTAATACCCCCAAATCAACTAAAGTAATACACTATATTAATAGGATAAACGACAAAATCATTACCATTTTAATAGATGCATAAAATGCATTCAACAAAATCCCACACCAATTTTGATAAAAATTCTCAGCAAGCTAAGAATAGAAGTAAATTCCTCAACCAGATAAAGGGCTTCTATGAAAAATCTACAGTTAACATACTTAATACAAAAGAGTGAAAGCCTTCCCCCTAAGATTGGGAACAAGGTCCGGATGTCCACTCTCATCACTTTTATTCAACATGGAGCTTCTAGATAGTGCAATAAAAAACATAAAAACTAGGTTTTAAGATGGCGACAGGTCTGGAGCAGCCGTGCCAGGAGACAGCGTGACCCTGAGAAGTGTGCGCTGTGATACCAGAGTACTATTTGCATTTCCAAGAGCAACAAAAAACGAATAAATCTTTGAACAACGAACCTACATCGACAAACAAGCAACAACAGGTTCGAAGTTTTAGGGCCGACACAAAAGAAGACTCCTGAGAGCGCCCAAGCCCTGCTGCGGGTTCGAGCGAGCAGCCCGAGACAACAAAGGCCAAGTAAGTCAGCAGAGACTACACAGAAACGGAGTGGAAGGCGCCGGACCGGCCCAACTCTGCGAGCTCTGTGAGTCACCCCCAGCCCAGCCCCACTTGCGGGGCAAAGCCCGACTGCTCCCCGCCCGCCTGGCTCCCGCCTACCACATCAGGCTAGGCACCCGCAACAGAGCTGCCTCCATTTTCTCAGGTGGGGGCGGAGACAGCCGGCTCAGATCAGGCAGGCCAGCCATCTCTGCTTGGCGCGGCTCCTCACCGAGACGTGCCACTTGCTTACCTCGATGCGGGGCACCCCGGGGCCTGAGGACCAGCCTACAATCCCACTCTCCCCATGGATCTCTGATGGGGCTGGTAGCATGGGGAGCCCCCAGCCAGCATCGGGAGGGCAGGGAAGAGGAGCCCGCCCAGATTATCTCTCCACCACACCCTGGGCTTCGGCCCCAGGTAAACACCCTGTTTCCGGGAGGCAGATACCATCTCTGTGGGCCTCAGTTTGGAAGAACCCCTAACTGATTTCTGGTTGGGAGAGGGGAGCCCGGAGCACTCTGGAGCTGCTTTGAAGCTGCGGAGAGCACTCCCAGAGGGTGCCCCGGGGACCCGTGCTGGGAGGAGTCAAAGAGGAACTGTGTGCTGTGGGACCCTCCCCCGAGGAGCTCACACCCTGCAGTTGGAGAGGCTAGACACCTTCTGGGCAGGGCAGGGCAGGCCACAGCTTTGATGTCTCAGCTGAAAGACAAGGTTTGCAGAAGACACGCCTCAGCCCTGTTCTGAGCGCACAGAGTGGGGAGGGGTCCAGCAAAAGGAGGCGGAGCCTTGGGAAAAAATAATAAAATAACAATAATTACACACCCTGGGGGAACCCTTTGAAAGGCTCAACTGCCCCACCTAGTGCACACAGAGTGTGAAAACACCCCGATAGCGAGGTGCAGAACACACACACCTTACGGGACTGGCAGGGCGGTATCCACCAACAAATCTCAACAAATTCAAAAAAACTGGAATTATCCCATGTATTTTCTCAGACCACAGTGGATTAAAACTGGAAATCAATAATAAACAAAACTCTGGAAAGTATACAAACACATGGAAATTAAACAACATTCTACTTAATGATACATGGGTCCAAGAAGAAATCAAGCAGGAAATAAAAAAAATTTATCGAAACTAATGAAAATAATGATACATCATACCAAAACTTGTGGGATACAGTAAAAGCAGTACTAAGGGGGAAACTTATTGCATTAAATGCGTACCTCCGAAAAATGGAAAGATGGCAAGTGAACAATCTAATAATGCACCTTAAAGAACTAGAAAAACAAGAACAATCCAAACCTAAAGTTAGCAGAAGGAAAGAAATCATCAAGATCAGAGCAGAACTTAACGAAATTGAAACCCAAAAAACAATACAAAAGATCAACGAATCAAAAAGTTGGTTTTTTGAAAAGATAAATAAAATCGACAAACCACTAGCACGACTAACAAAAAAAAGAAGAGAGAAGATTCAAATAACAAAAATTAGAAATGAAAAAGGTGATATTACAACCGACCCAAATGAAATACAACGAATCATCCGAGACTACTATAAACAGCTATACACCAACAAGTTCGAAAACCTGGAGGAAATGGATAAATTCCTGGACTCACACAAGCTTCCAAAATTAAACCAAGAAGATATAGAAAACTTGAATAGGCCAATAACAATAAAGGAGATTGAAGATGTTATCAAAAAGCTCCCAAAAAAGAAAAGCCCAGGACCAGATGGATTCACAGCAGAATTTTACCAAACATTCAAAGAAGAAATGACACCGATTCTATACAAACTATTCCAAAAGATTGAAACAGAAGCAAAGCTTCCAAACACATTCTACGAAGCAAACATCATCCTGATACCAAAACCAGATAAAGATATAACCAAGAAAGAAAACTACAAAGCCATTTTCTTTGAGTTATAGGGAGATCTGACATGCCGGGCAGAACATTCCTGAAAAACAGTGTGTTACCAACCCCTCACCATTAGGCTGTTATAGTAGGTCTATGAAGTGCATGTCATATTATTTAAATTATTAAAAAGTATTAGAAATTATTTCAGATATGCAAAAAAAT
>NW_007727057.1:155077-215894 GCF_000696425.1 Galeopterus variegatus
GAAAAAGAAATACCACATGTTTTCACTTATTGGAGGTAGCTAAAGGTGAATGAATCAATTCACACATATACATACACACACACAAAAAAAAAAAACCAAACAAACAAAGAAACAAACAAAGAAAAAAAAAACAAAAAACCGGGAGGTGGGGAGAGGAAGATATAACAACCACAATTTTTTTTTTTTTGAAGTTCGTACAACAAGCAAATGGAGGGGACACACTTGGGTGGGAGGGGGGAGAGGGAGGAGGGAGGGAGGTTTCGGTGATGGGACATAATAATCAACTACATTGTATATTGACAAAATAAAAATTCAAAAAAAAAAAAGAAACATATAAACTAATGACATCCAAATCAGAAGGAAAGAAGCAAAACTGTCTTTATTCACAGATGACATGATGTAAAAAATTCTAAGATATCCATATAAAACTATGAATTAGTAAACAAGTTTAGCAAGGTTATGGAATATAAAATCAATGTATAAAAATAAATTTTACTTCTGTATATTACTAACAAATAATTCAAAAATGATATGAAGGCAATGATTCCATTCAGAATAGCATCACAAAAAATAAAATACTTTGGAACAAATTTAATGAAAGAAGTGCAAGACCTATACACTGAAAATTCAAAACACCTCTGAGAGAAATTGAAGAATATTTAAATAAATGGAGAGACATTCAATGTTCATGATTTGGTTAAGATAGCAATTCTCCCCAAATTGTCTATTGATTTAATGCAACACCTATCAAAACCTTAGCACATTTTTTTATAAAATTGACAAGATGATCTTAAAATTTATATGGAAAACTCTTAGGAGAAAATACAGGAGTAAATATTTGTTACCTTGGGTGAAGAAATAAATTCTTAGGTACAATGCCAAAAGCACACGCTACGTTATTAGTCATTAGGGAAATGCAAGAAAAACTCTAATGAAATACCACTACACACCCCCTAGAAAGGACTTAATAAAAACAGGCAATATCAAGCATTGGCAAGGAGGTCAAGAAACTGGAACCCTCATACACTGTTGCTAGTAGGAAAGTAAAATGATGCGGTCACTTCATTGTGACAGTTTAGCAGTGTCTTAAAAAGTTAAAACATGCCTAACAATTCCACTACTAATTAGCTACCCCAGAGAAATGAAAACGTAGGTACACACAAAGACTCGCATGCTAATGTTCACAGCAGCCTTATTCATACCAGTCCCAAATTGGAAATAATCCAAAGTCCATCCCCTGGTGAATATATAAACATAATGTGGTATTTCCACACAATAGCATACCAGTGATACATGTTACGACATGGAGGAGTCTCAAAAACATTATGCGAAATGACAGATACCAGACACAAAAGATTCCATATTATATGATTCCATTAAAATGAAATATCCAGAAAAAGCAGATTTGTAGAAAAAAGAAAGCAGATCACTGGTTGCCTTGGCGCGAGAGCAGAGTTTGACTGAAAATGGCCTCGAGGAAATTTTGAGGGGAGTGATGAAAATTTTCAAAACTGTGTGATGGTGATGGCTGCTGTGTTAGTTTTCTATTGCTGCATAACAAGCTACTACCAATTTAGCATTTAAAACAACACACATTTGTTATCTCTTAGTTTCTCACAGGTCAGAAGCCCAGGCACGTCCTAGACAGGTTATGAGGCTGCAATCAAGGTGTCGGCCAAGCCACTTTCTCATCTGGAGCTCAGGGTCCTCTTCCAAGCTCATTTAGGTTATTGGCAGAATTCAGTCCTTGTGGTTGTAGGACTGAAACCACCCTCCTCAATATGCAATTCACCATATGGTTATTAGCTCCTTCAAAGTCAGTAGGAGAGCTTCTCTCTCATAACTCCCTTTTTAAGGACTTATGCCTGATTAAGTCAGACCCAGCCAGAATAATCTCCCTTTCCATCAGCTCATAATCAACTGATGTGGGATCTTAATTATATCTGCAAAATCTCTTCACTTTTGCCATGAAATGTAACCTAATTACGGAAGTGACATCCCATCATAGTCACAGGTCCCACTCACTCTCAAAGGGAAGGTATAACACAGGACATGTACCTCAGTGGTGAGAATCTTACAGCCATCTTAGAATTCTGTTTACCACAGATGCACAATTTATAAATTTATTAAAACTCACTAATCATATACTTATCATGGGTGAATTTTATGACATATAAATCATACCCAATAAACTGTAAAAGAAAAAAAATCTACCATAAAAAAATGTTGCCCATACAATCATAATTCCACATTTTTTATTTGGGCTATCTTTCTTTTATTAAATGAACTAAGCCTAGGACTATCTTTCCTAGGAAGTGATTCAACAGAAAGAATTTTCTACATTCATCAACCATACCCTTCATAATTTGTTACACCAGTTACTTCACAGTAACCACTTCACATGGGCACAGCAGTCAACTTTTCCACTAGTTGGGTTTTATTCCTCTGCCAGATTTCTTAGTAATGAATGGAGGCTCACTTATATTCAAAGACTTCAGATTTCCAAAGAGAGTAGAGTTACCTCCAAACAAGAGTTTCCACTCTCTGATTTCTCCACCAGGGAGTGGCTCCATTTTGAACTTTCCTCAAACAAAGTATGAACAACACTGTGTAGTCACACGAAGCTCCCATTCTTCCAAATGCATACTTCCTAAACTTTCATTCACTCAAAGGTCAGGAACTGTGAGTTCTGGAATTCTTTATGGTGTCCTTGAAATGTCTTTGAAGACTGGCTGCTCATGGTATGCAGTGACTTGAACTGCTGTCTACAATTAAATATTTCCTGATTTCAGTCTACTCTGAGAGGCTTCAGCCTTTAAAGAGCTTGCTGTATAAAAAAACACAGCAAGCCTCTGTGATTCTACTTCAGGTGCTATCCTGACACCATGAAGCACTACAAATTCCCTAAGGGGATGCCCAACAAGGTCAACCAGATGGTTATCTTGTAGGTTTGCTGTTCTCAAGCCGAAATTTAACTGTTACCATGGAAATAAAACACAAAAGGAGCTGCCCATCCTGGGAGAGGTGGGGGAGAGGAACTGTTTAGAATTCTCATTCAAAGGTTTCATGTTAAACATGAAAGAAACTCTTCTGCATAATTTTTGTGAAAATAAAAATCTTCTTTGGGAATACGGCAAAAGTTATCTTACTATATTACACGTGAACCACAAACATACAAGCAAATTTTAAAAAGTAATATCTTACATATTTTTTTTTAATTAGGGTCATTTGCTTTCTGCAATTCTATTGACTAAAACAGCCATAATATCAGATCATTTGGAGAATCATAAAAGCTTTATTCCATTAGTCAAGGATGCAGTTACATCACTTGAATGTGCTGCAGATTAGATTATTACATCTACCTAAATAACATCTTTTGGACATGGACTGACACTGTTCCCCCATAAGGTTTCCCTTAGAAGTTGGGATCATAATCTATAGCTCACAAAACTCACAAGGTGCAGAAGGTAAAATTTCATTCCCTTGTCATTTATCATGGTCAGTAAACATAGTAGCTCAGAGGAGTTAAGACTGAGGGATAAGCATCTCAGACTCCTTGAGTCAGAATCCCAGCTCTGCAACTTAGCAGTATGCTATTTTAACCAGTTTCTTAAACTCCTTAAGCTTCAGCTTCCTCATCTATAAAATGGGTTTAATAACATAAACAAGGGATTGGCAAACTGTGACAATGGATCAAATCTGGTTCACCGTCAATTTTGTAAAGAAAGTTTTACACAGCCATGCTTGTTCATTTACATATTATCTATGACTATTTTTGTAGAGGTTGCACGGCCTAGAATGTCTAAAATATTTACTCTCTGGCCTTTATAGAAAAAACTTGCTGGTTTCTGACATAAAGGGTTTTTGCAAATGAGATAATTCATGTAAGGAGTTCCATATAGTTAAGCAACCAGTAAATGTCAGGTATTGTTGTTATTTATTAATAATAATAAGTTGTAAAAATCATTGTGATCTCATTTCCTAAAATTCAGAGAGACACCTTATAAATCTAATACCTCAGGGTCGGGCTGCTCATGCAGTAATACCTTGGGATTAATAGGCTCGGCCCCTGTTTTTGATGTATTGGTCATGGCGGTGGCTGATATGGTATGATCGCGGGATGTGAGGTGCAGCTGTCAGTGCAGGGCACAGAGCCCGGTGGGCCACAGACTGCAGCTGCCATGAGTCATCCATTTCAAGTAATTGATACTCTGCCATTCTTTGATGGAGGATCTCTTGGCACAGGTGTATGACACATGCATATTCATGACTGGCCCAACTCCTAACTGTGCAGAGAAGACAGGGAAGAGAGTGGGTAGGGTGGAATTATGCTTAGACGATGACTGGAGCAGATGCAAGTAGCTACAATGGAGCCTATTTCCATTTTCCCTGGAAGTAACCAATTTCCCGACATGTATTCTGTTGTTCAGAATAGGAAATAAGGAGAGTAGTATAGTGCATAAAATTTTAAAATGTGAATTTAATGAAACAAAATCTAGACTAATAATTCAAAATAATATAATGAGACTAAAGCTTGTAGACACATGTTACAGAAATGGCACTGCTTCTCCCATATTGGTACACTTGCAAATAAATTTTGGTCAATCACCAAACATTACCTTGGTGTCCATAAACCTTTCAAGCCATCCTCATAACGATGTCTTTCAAGGTGGGTATTTAAAAGATCTAAAGAGTTTACACTGAGACAGTGATATTCAGACATAAACTACTGCCTCTCCTGTTGGCTCCTGTCTAGGGCCTTGAACATCTCACTCGATCAATTTGCACCTCACTGCCTTGCATGTTAAAAGAAAGCTGTAAGAACATGCAAAATTAAAACAACCGTGATTCAAAATTATTTTCTGCGGGATGCTAGTGGATTTTCATTAGTCCCTCCCGACAGGATCATAAATAAACTTAAATCTGTAGCAAGGAAAGAACATTATCACCAGGGGGAAACCCCAAATTGGCAAATGGCTTACATATTAAAATGGAATCACTGACTCACACAACTCAGAATTATAAAGTACTCAGTGTGGATCCCAAGAACCTTCCTACCGAATCATCTCAATGATATTATTTAAAACGATCAGGTCCTTTTCTGAATGTAGCATCTCATTAAATGCCATACACATGACATTAATAGTCAGGGTCATTTCCTAGGAGGAGCTTGCCATCTAAGACAGTCAAAGCTGTCGCTGGCGTAAAGGAAGAACAGACATTCACACCAAGTGGGCAGACACTATAAAGGACTGGCTGGAATGGTTTTAGAGTTTACAAACTAATCTAATTATTTAGAGTATTCAAACTAATATTCAAGCTGATTCAAAGCTGTTGGCAATCTGCTTCTTCAAATAGACAGTGGAGCTGCCTGATTTTAGTTAGCTGCAAAATTCCCCACAATGACATTCTTAATCCTGTCCCACCAAAGCAGCATTCAGACTGAAGTTGTCTGAGAGTTCATCCAAGGCTTTGCTTTCTCCAGCACGAGTAAATACCAGCAACCATACCGTTTGCCATGATAAAAGAAATATTCTGACTAGCAAGGAGCAGCAAGGGCACCTACGGAGACTTCAACAAAATATAGCCCTTGCTTTGGGTTGAATGTCCCCCCAATACTTAATTCCCACTATAACTGTTGAGGATGGGAAATTCTATTATGGTAATTGAAAGGTGGGGCCTTGAAGTAGTGATTAGATTGTAGGACCATGCCATGGTGAATGGATTAATAATGGTGGTCAGGGGCATGGTTCTGAGGGCTTCAAAAGGAGAATGAACCAGGAGGTTAGTGCATCTCTCTGCTCCACCATTTCCTCAATGTGATACTCTGTCGTCACTGTCACCACCACCAAGCCTCTCTCCAGATGTGTTCACTGGACCTTGGACTTCCCAGCCTTCAAAGCCATGCAATAATTTTTTTTTTTTCAAATTATCCAGTTCTGTGTATTTTGTTATAAGCAACAGAAATGGACTAATACATCTCTTAAGCTCCCAGGTGATGACAATCTATACTTCATAGAGGCAGCCAAGTTGGAGCTCATTTTATTAACCAAAATGAGTAATCAACTGATTAAACCACCAACTTCATACATTTGTCTAGGTAATAAAATGAATATGCTTCCCACCACTCCCAGCATTTCTGTGCCTTAATTCAAGGGATAACTTTCTAAATAACTGACTTATATTTATACACACACACACATAGTACATATTCTTTTGGTATACAAAATACACAGACATAGATATACAAACATAGAGATGTGGGGAAGTTTTCTTTTTTTTGTAAGGGATAGGTCTATAAACAGGCAAACTTACTATTGCATTCTGTATTGGTTTGCCAGGGCTGCTATAACAAAGTACCACAAACTGGGTAGCTTCAAAAACAGAAATTTAGGGCTGGCCCAGTGGCGCACTGCTACAGTGCGCCGCTTGGGAGCACAGCGGTGCTCCTGCCGAGGGTTCGGATCCCACATACAGACCGGCTGCTCACTGGCTGAGCAAGGTGCGGACGAACCACTGAGGGTTGCGATCCCGTTGCCGGTCCCGGTCCGGTACGGGCGCGACACTGAGGGTTGCGATCCATTGCCGGTCACGAAAAAAGACAAAAAAAAAAAAAAGGAAAAAAAAAAAAACCCAAAAAAACCAGAAATTTATTGTTTCTCAGTTCTGGAGGCTAGAAGTCCATGATCCAGGTGTTGGTTGTGTTAGTTCCTCCTGAGGGCTGTGAGACAGAGTTTGCTCCACATCTCTGTCCTAGCATCTAGTGGTTTGCTGACAATCTGTGGCCTTCCTTGGCTTGTAGATTTCTGCCTTCATTTTCAGATGGCCTTTTCCCACTGTGCCTATCTCCACATTTCCTCTTTTTTTTATACGGACACTAGTCATTTTGGATTAGGGCCCAACCTAATTACTTCATCTTATCTGTAAAGACCCTATCTCCAAAGAAGGTCACATTCTGAAGTACTGGGGTTTAGGACTTCAGTATGAATTGGGGAGGAGGAGGACACAATTCGACTCATAACACATGCCCATGTCTATTGATCTGCATCTATACCCAGGTTGATAACTACTATTTTTAAGTACCTATCTCTTCTCTGAGGTGCAGAGGGACAGAATAAATGCAAAGCACCACAAACAACAATATACACAAATCTGCTCACAATATGTACAAACCTGCTCATTGCATATATTTCTCTTTCCATCAAACTTGTAAGCATATATGGTTTGTAAGCTGGATAAATTTAATATATTAAAATGGCTTCATGCTTTATTGGCTTGTGGGGTTGCTAGTTAGTTATAGCTGACCCACAAAAAATTATTGACTGTCTTCTTGAAAAATACAAATAGGATTACTGCTCAAAATAAAACACAATTAGATTTCAAAAGACTATTACTGACATTAAGTGCAACTGGGAAAAAATATTTACTGAATTTATATCCTTATTTTATCATATTGACTCAATCTGACTTTCTCATGTATATTATCATTTGTTGGAGGTTAAAAACATATTTTATGTTTTAAAAACAGTCCCATCATGCAGCATGAGTAAGGGTAGTGGGCTCTCAGACTGCAGCCTGAAACCACTTCATTTATTCAAAATCAAGTAGATAGAGCCATTGTTAAGGATATATACATATTTCTGAAGCAAATTTTGCCAGAATGCTCTGGTGAAAAAGTGACAGGTGCATCCTACCTAATAACAACACAGGTTTATGTCACTTTTTTCTCGGCACTTTCACTGTTATAATCATTTGTTATAGTTACATACCCTTGAGAGGTAGGGTTGGATGATGAAAAAGTTTTGTGTTTTATCTCCACTTTATAGCTAAAGAAAGAGAAGTATTTCAGTAACTTTTCCAAAGCTATACAGTATACTGAGGTTTATTAATCTAAGAAGAGTAGATCAGTACCTCTCAAAATTTAATTAATCAAAAATTTCATGTAACTTTTTACTGCAGGTGTCTCTCAAATGTGGGACCACTGCCTTGAACCCAATCCCTATAACCCACTAACTAGTTGGGAAAGGCTGTAACTCATCTTACATTTTGGAATATAAAGAAAACAACAGAAAGGAGTAGTTAACAATTAACCAAAGAGGGGGTTCCATCTTTAAAGCTGCAGTGAGAGCACTGTGACCTGCTTCACAGGCCAGGCTTCTGGCTTTCCATTTCAGTCCTGTGTGCTTCACTGCTGATTTCTTCAAATTCAGAGGGTGGAAAGCAATCTCAGAAAGTGCTTAACTCAATCAGTGTGCAGCCACCCAGAGACCTCTGGAGGGAAATGACAAGTACAACTTCAGACAGTGGAGGGAAAGGAAAGCCTTGTGCAAATCCGGACTCATCTGCCGTGAGCAAAGATAGAAAATTATAGGGGCACTCTTGTGAGTCACAAAGATGTCATTTAAGGCTCCACAGCAGCAATTTAAATCCATGATTCATGGACCGAATGATTTCACCTGCCTGTTCAAGTGCCTAATTTAGAACCAGGTAGCAAATTACCATCTACAGAGTCCACGCATGAAATTAAGAATGTTTGATTGCCCATGGTCTAGACTTTGTCTTCAAACCAGGGCCGAGGACAAAGCCCCCCAATTTTCTCCAAGATCCACCTAACAATCTGACATTTCGCAATATTCATATGTTTGGTCATTCACTCTAACATTGACTCATGCATCAAGCATGGGGCTCTCACATACACACCACCATGCATAAGAAAAGCAGCTCAGGCTCTCATGGAACAGAGCAAGGACTGGGTTTCCTCTGTCGGAGGCCTGGGGGAAGCTGACTGGATTGTACTATGAGCAAGGCCCAAAACGCGTGGAAGATTATTTAGTTATCTGCTTTCCTTTTTCATGGGGGACTAGGCCCCCCAATGTTATCTAGAGCAAATATCACATATTTTCATACCATTGAGGTACTTCTTTTCATTTCCCACCTGTCTAACTCTTTACTAATTTTTATTTAGCATGATTTGCTTAGGTTTCATTTGATATCTATTGTGCTGTACACTTTCAGCAGGCTGAATAAATTGTCTATGTAAATATTCCTGAAAAGTTGTTCCTGAATTGAACTTCATTACATTATAGGAACTCACTCATCATGTAATCCTTGTACAGAGGGAAGGATCCTGTTTGATGTGAATAATCACCCCAAATGGGCTTCACATTTTCATGTATCTAACTTTCTCAAGCTGAGGCCACCTGTATATAAAGGAACAAAATAGCTGTCAAAAAGAGCTGATTTGACTAAGAATTTAACTGTGTTACCCTGAAATAACTTTAATTTTGACTTCCTAGTAAATTCTTCTCAATACGTTTCCTTTAAATGTAAGTTTATTATCATATTTCATTTTTGCTGGTGACTTATGAGTTATTTCTATTTTATGATATCAAGTTACTTCAATGATGTACAGTACCACCATAAAATATCTCTAAAATATTTAATATTGGGTGCTATGAAATGAGACTATTCTCCAGTAGCCAGGTAATCAGCATAAAAAAAATTTTTTTTTCCTTTTTGTCTTTTTTTTCGTGACCAGCAACGGATCGCAACCCTCAGTGTCACGCCCGTACCGGACTGGGACCGGCAACGGGATCACAACCCTCCATGTCGCGCCGTACCTCGCTCAGCCAGTGAGTGGCCAGTCTGTATGTGGGATCTGAACCCTTGGCAGGAGCGCCGCTGCGCTCCCAAGCGGCGCGCTGTAGCAGTGCGCCACCGGGCTGGCCCCCCCCAAATTTTTTCTCCCCCCTTTTTCTTCCTTTCAAATTTTATTACCTTTTCAGTGTTCTGTTCTTCACTATCTCCTCATTATTTAAAATTTCTCTCACTCCTTTTATCCTAGGACACTTCTCCAGGATGTCACAATTTGCACCACCCACCTGAGCCTCCTCTCCATCTGAATCCTTCACACTCCCTCATCTCTCCTCTTCCAATCCCAGTCCCAGCAAATAAGTCTGATGATGAACTCACTCGCTCTCTGCTGCTTAACGAATCCTCTCATAGTTCTAGGACAGCTGTAAACCTTTGCTATACGTTTACCTTCCATTGTAATTTTTGTATCACAGTAACTGTTACTAGAAACATATACGTGGGTACTCAAAAAGTTTGTGGAAAAACAGAATTAAAAGATAATATGAATATTTCCATGAACTTTTCAAAGACCCCTTACATATAGCTGTGGAGTTTTAAAAACCCCATTTTATCTATTAAAATGTAGTTTATCTTAAAATTTTTGAGACATACAAAGTATATATTATGATTTATATAAAATATAACACATCATATAACTTAATATAATGAATTCTAAAGTAAATTGGCTTTTGTTCATATTACAATATTTTCTCTGAATTTTCACTTTACTATTTTGTTCACATTATGTCAATATTTTCCCTAAAAGTAGAGGTATTCCTTTGAACATATTGAAAATGCATAAAGAAAGGCTTTTAACCATCACGCTACTAACATCAGAAGAAAGGACTGTGTCATCAAGTCATTTAAATTGTCAAAGATGCCAAAGCAAACTTTGGTAATTTTTCAACTTTTAATTTTTCAGTTCTCAAATACTACAATTTTTCAATTTCCAATTGTAGTTTTATGGAACACCAGGAAGAGTGTCACATGGCCTCCCAATTATTTTTTATTTCACTTACATTCCAATAACCTCTACTTTCCAGTAGCTGTTTTATCATTGTAGCTATACACATGGCTCACTTCTCCTTCTGAAATGTTCTAAGTCAGATGCTTCCTACCAAAATGAATGGGGAACCATGTGCCATATTAAAAACTTCCATAGCAAATAAAAGAGTGATGGACTTCCACTGGAGGCAGAAACCAAAATCACTCTTCATAAATATATTCATATAGGAAAAAAGCACTGGCTAGTGAATATTTAGGACACATTTACCTCGTCACATATCAAAACAATCTGTGGACAATACCAAAACACTGCAATGCGATTTTGCAAGGGAAGCCAGTTGGGCTTTTCTGTATTTATTCAACTAGATAGTAGAGAGGAAAACCACAGAAGAGAAGACTATTTGCTGTGCATCTGAGTGTACTCCCCTTAATTCACACAGTCCAGTGTCTTAATGCGGCGTACAGCAGCGAACTGCACTTCCTACAGTTTTAAAACTGTCAGTTAACTAGATGTTTACCGAGGGCCCCACTTGGGTACTCAACATTGCGGGTACTCCATCCAGCTCTATCGACGTTGTTCCAACACCATCTGTCACTTAAGCTTCCACAGATTCAAAAATTTCAATTCAAACTAATCTGCTCGGCACTCGAACTGAAGCTATAATTCAAATTTCACCATGAAGCTTGAATTTCTTTTCAGTGTTCTTCAACTTTGACCCAACTCCCCCCCCTCCCTTCACTGAAAAGGGCCAAGACAACAGCCCAGCAAGTGGGGCAGGCAAAACAGGCCTCCTTTGTTCACTTTTGTCCTTTCAGCTCTCTATTGAGGTAAGGGACTGAAAAGCCGCACCAGGCTTTGGAAGGCCGCAGCGAACTCGCTCACAAGCCTTACTTCCTCAAAGAACCAAAAACTCCTGGGTGAAACTCCTTCCACAGTTATTTTTACTATAAGACATAATTAATGGAAGATTAGTATTTTTTCCTTTCCCTTTCCCTTGAGAGAGAATCTGTTAATGGTGTTTAACACGAGTTTGTAATGTTCCTCAAAAATGCATGCTGTAAATCATACCATTCAAATGCCAAGGGCATCTAAAAGTGGCATGAAATTAGCTTTAAAGTTGAAATTTGGAGAAAAGATCACTACATGCTGAATACATATACTGAATTTTTTGAATGCTCTCAGCCCACTTGAGAAAGATAAATCAAATTCATTGCATATTACCCAGTGGAAGACCTCCTACAGGATTCCCTCAGATTGCCCTGAGAATAGATTTTTCTGGATACAGTGGGTTTTGAACCAATACACCATGTATATCACAAAATTCAAATATATATGAACATATATATATTTAGAGTATTGTTTTCGGCCCTTCCTACCATCATTTAATAATGAGAATTTTAAGAGGATAATTTCTGTCTAATAGTAACTGTCATTTTCATTTTTATGTGAACCAAACAATGCTCTAGTACAGAGCAATATGAAAGAAAAAAAGATAAGATTTGCCATTCCCGTTTTTAAACTGAATAAGCCATTTGGACAGTATGTGCAGTACAGGAGTATTAGTAGCTGTAAATATGCTTCCTTTACCACTGGCATTTCTTATATTCACTAGCTTTTTTAGTAACTTGAGGGAAACCCTCCATCAGTCTGTTAAAAATTACCTTTTTCTAATTTGAAATTCCAATCTGGTAGGCCAGTAAAATAGGTCAATTAAGTTGACACCACATCTTTTTTTATTAGCTCAGCTAAGCAATTATAATTGGACAGTGAGGGTTTATGCTGTCATCTTTGAAGATTCAACGGTGGGGAGAAATGCCCAATGCAGAACTGTAATTTACAACTTCAGCAGATCTCTAAATATTCAGCATAAAGATATTCTTATCTATTTTTAGATATGAGGCAAATTTGCTCATGATCTGGGTTAAAATGATGTTATTTTTTGGCAGTAAAATAAAAGCATAGTAATTTAATTTACCCTCATAGCAAAATAATTTCACACAAGTGCACTATAGACATAGATGCTCTTGTTTAACATTTTTAGAAAAATAACAAGAATGTATGTCACCAATGCTGGCTTATCCTGGACTACAACACACATATTCTACAATGTCTATTTCATGCTTTGTACGAAGTATGTTGTTAAATGATACTTGTTGGAAACCATACACCTCCTTATTAATAAAAGTTAAACCAAAAAGTTAGAAAATATTGTGAATAACTTGTTCAGAATACTTAGATATTAATCTATAGCTGAGAAAAGTAACGGTGGTGGCACTTCACACCCACTAGGATGGCTGTTATCAAGAAAACAGAAGATAACAAGTGTTGGCAAAGATGTGGAGAAATTGGAACCCTTGTGTACTGTTGGTGGGAATGTAAAATGGTGCAACTGCTACAGAAAACAGTACGGTGGCTCCTCAAAAAAAATTAAAATAGAATTACCATATGATCTGACAGTCTCATTTCTGGGTATATACCCAAAAGAATTGAAAGCAATGGCTCAAACATAATTGTACATCCAAGTTCATAACAGCATCATTCATAGTCAAAAGGCAGAAGTTACCCAAGAGTCCATAAGAGATGAACAGACGAATAAAATGTGGCATACACATACAGTAAAATATTATTCAGCTTTAAAAAGGAAGGAAATTTTGACACATGCTACGACATGGAAGAACCTTGAAGACATTACACTAAGAGAAATAAGCTAATCACAAAAAGACAAGTACTGTATGATTTCACTTATATGAGGTACTTAGGGTAGTCAAATTCATAGAGATAGACAGTAGAATGATGTTTGCCAAGGGCTGGGGGGTGGGGAGATAGGAGTTATTGTTTAACGGGTTCTGAGTTTCAGTTTGGAAAGATGAAAAAAGTTTTGGAGATGGACACTGGTGATAACTGCATAAATTGTGAATATAACTAATATCACGGAACTATACATTTTACAATGGTAAATTTTGTTATATATATTTTCCCACAATAAAAAAGTAACTTAGCAGAAATGCTGCATTTTATATAAATATATTGCATTTGCTCCCCCGTTTAAAGACAATCTGATATTGAAAGATTTACAGTTGTTAAAGCTGGAGGCAGGGCCATTCCCATATTTTCTTTCCTTATGTAGTCTTCTCCTTCATATTTTGAGAAGAAAAATAAAATTCATTTCATTTTGGTATACATTTTCTTATTCTTGGAAACATCATGTTGTACACCTTAAATATATTCAATTTTTATTTGTCAGTTATACTTCAATAAAGCTGGGAGAAAGAAACTTTCAGCCTCTGATGCCAATAGAGGCTTTTTTTCATTTGTGTGGCAGACAAAGGGTTAAATAAAATAAGCCACTGGATTCTCAACCAGGTCTCTCCTCTGTCCTCACCTGCCTGGAAGGTTCAGGGCTCCTTCAGGTGGGAAAGCATGAAATTTAAAAGGAAAAGAACATCTAAATGTATTTAGTAATTTTCAATCATTTTCAAATCACTTCCTTTTCACAAATCATTGCAGCATCGCAGCAGTTGAAGGCCAACCTCAAACAGTCTGTGGATTGAAACACACAAAACTTCCTAGAGAAGACAGGTTAGGAGCTCTCTATTCCAGTTGAATTTGCATGGGTTGCCATGCTTCTCAGATGAAAACTGTTCTTTGAAAATGGGGATGAGACTCCAAAGGCTGCTGATGTAGGCAGCAAATCAGTACCTTATGATTTCATGGTGAGAATATCAGTCTGGGCGTCTCAGTGACCCTCAGGGGTGAGTAACTGGCCACTAGGGGGTTTTCTCGGACATTCACTACACTATTTCTTGATTTGAGTGCTGGTTACATCAGTGAGCAAGTTCATCAAGCTGTACATTTACGATACGTGAGAAAAAAAATCTGTGTGTAGAGAAATATATAGCAATAGACAATAAAATTAGAATTAACCTCCACGAGGACAGAAACCCTGTTTTGCTCACCACTGTATCCCCAGTGCCTAGAACAGCAGGCCATGAGCTCAGTAAATCTTTATTAATGAATGAATGAATGATCTCTCTACCATAAAAGCTTCCTGTGGAGTTCCATTAAATAGTTCCCTTCTACATTCATAATATAATATCTGCAGATTCTATTTATATTCAAACAATCACAAAAGGAAAACTATACTTACATGAAAGCATTATGTGAAGTGATTCTTAAGGAAATTTTCTACAGCTCAGGTGTATACATTCTCAGTGCCCTGTAACTCACACTTCTGAGGCACTCACATTAGCCATTATTGTTACCAGTGTCATACTGGCCTCACAGGAAGTACCATTTCCAAAGATGACTTGCTTTTTTTTTTTATTGTCACTACTGCAATAACAGCAATGATGTAGCATAAGGACACTGGCCTTCGGTCCAAAGACCACATCACTACCCTGCACTACGAGGCTAGGTGGCCTCTCTGAGCCCCGTTATACTCATTTTGAAACTCAAAGGGTAGATGCAATGTTGCGTGAGTTCCTATAGCTCTAAAATTCCTAGATTATGCGACATGTTTAGCAACTTTCCTGCAGTAAAGTAGAAAGAAGGTTGAAAGAAGACCATGAGTCAGTAGGATTACGAATGCAAAATGAATCCATTTTTCCAATTGATCAGTTAATTATAAAAATTCTAAAAGCTATTCTAGGAATAGCCGATTTCACTTTAGTTCAAATTCTTCTTTTCTACTAGTTAACATGGAGCATCCTTGTAAGTGCATCACACATTCCTATGTATTAAGGATACTGAATGCTTTCTTAAGATTGTAAACTAGGGTCCTATTCAAACTCAACATCCAATGTGAGGAGTGACTCTTCTTTAGTCAAAAGTCTACAAAGAACACTCATGGTTGGGGGCCTGAAATAGAAATGTTTGCAAAATAGAAATGTTCGCCTTTTCTTAAAAAAGGAAAAAAAAAGTTTTCTTAAAGATTATGATATGCCAAGAACATCTCTCTGTAATTGCAGGGGTCTCTGGTTACTAAGAACAGATCAGTGACTGTAATGGGCTGGATTGTGGGTTAACAGCCACATACTTAAAAGCTAACAGGAATAACAGAACACATTAAGGACAATACGGGGGAATAAAATGTTATTCCATAATATAGTTATCTGAATTACGATATTGTGTTACCGTGAAGTCTGCAAGTCTTGGAATTAAATGGGCTTGTAATATACGTCCCTGTTTTTGAACGCTCGGTGGTTTTAGAGTTCTCCTAAACTAGGAGTCATAAGCCTCCAAAAGGCACATTTTCACAGTCTTGGAAAGTAAAGCACAGGGGCAAAAAATTAATCCAGCTCCCCTAATTACTAGTTGTGTTGCTTTGGGAAAGTTACTTGACCTGTCTAAGCCTCCATCTCCTTCTTTTAAAAATGGAGTTGTTGTGGGGATTATGAGATGATACATGTAACATGCGCAGTGCCCCACACATGTGAAGCTCCCCCCAAAATGTTGACTATTATTACCATTAAAGAAACAAGAAGTATTCAATTGCCTAAGTCCATTTGAACGCTTCTGTAAGGTCTCATTCACTTACCGAGCAATTATTATTACAATGTTTTAATAGCAGAGCATAGTTAGCATAAAGCAGTCCCAACCCAACAGCTCGGTCCATGTTTGTATTCAGTGGCTACTGTGTTCCTTCCCAGGACTACCCCAGGGGGAGCTCCTGGTGCAGAACCAATGCCTCCTGCCCCATTACACTCAGCTCCATCTCTTCCTGCAAGAGCCTGGGGCGAGGAAAGGCCCCTTCCCTCAGACCCGCACTTATGAGTGTTAACCTTCCGGGACCGCAAAGGAGAAAAAACGCTTCCCTCTCGGGACAGCTCTGGGCCGGGTGCAGCCTCGGGCTGGAGCTGCTGATGGGAAAAGAGTAGGAGAGAAGGGGGGGTGGGCGAGAGACCCCACCGCTAGGCGCCCTCGCTCGGTGCCCGCCGCTGTGCAGGGGCCGCCCGCGAGCTTGCCGGGGACAGAAGACGCGGCCACGGGCCGGGAGCCGGGCGGGAGGGGAGGCGATCGCCAGGGGAGGGAAGCGGTCTGTCCACCAGCTCCCCGAGCCTAGAAACCCTCCCGTGGCGCTGGCTGCCCGGAGCACACCGCTCTGGGAGAAATGACTCCCCGACTCACCCTACCGCGACATCCCGGTCCCCCTCTGCGCGCTGGCAGGTGCGGGCCGGGAGAGGCTGCCCCGGCGAACCGCCGGGGACCAGGAAGCTGCGGCGCCCACCCGCGCGGCGTGGAGGGGGCCGGGGGCGGCGCACTGCGCAGATGGCGCTCGCTGCCAGAGGGATGCGGCAGCGGGGGGCAATCACTCCTGGCTCAACACAGTCCCTGGCGAAGCTGTTGTCAGATCCCACCCTGGGAGCCTGGGCCGGGAGGGGATCTTTCCAGACAGCTCCAAGCCCGGCGCGCCAGCCCGGACGAGTCCCAGCCCTCAGAGGCTGGGCGGGGCGCTGAGAACCCCGGGGTCCAACAAAGACCCCGTAAGTGCCCCCACCCCGCTGTCCTCAGTGTCTCTCCCGGTTCCCCCGATTCCCCGAGTCCTCCCCAGGGCAGTGAGTGGAAGGGGGAGTCGGCCTCGCCCCGGAACTCGGTGATCCGCGCAGGTGTGAGCACATCCGAACAAAGCCCACGCCCAGATGTGTCCGTGGGGACCCGAACGCGCTCACGCCCCTGCGCGCCGGGCCCCTGCGCCCCTCGCCCACCCGCAGTGTGGAGCGACAGCCCGCGCCCTCCGTGCCCATGCCCGGGAAGCTGTTACAGTGCCGGGCCCCTGCAGTCTCTCCAGTCCCGCTGCCCACAGGGAGACCCCCAGGCAGGGCTCCCGAAAAGCGTGCGGCGCGGGCGCGGATGCAGAAGTTGGCCGCAGACGAAGAGCTGGCGGTGTCCGCCCGCGCCCGCCGGGGCTGCTGTGTTTCCTCTGCCCCCTCACCAGGTGCCCGTCCCTTCCACTCCCCGGCGCCCGCGGCCGTGTCGGCGGCCTGCGAGGGACAAGGGAATTGGCGACCTGCTTCGCCCCTGCCGCAGGCGCTGCCATCCGGGAGAGCGCTCGTCTGCCCCTCGGTCCGGTATCCCAGTGACAACGCAGCAGTGTCCCGCGCCCCCCACCGAGTGTCACCGCCAGACGCGCACCGAGCTACTCACGTTCTCGCGCCGCGCCCACCGCTCAGCTCCGGCGCTGCTGCCCAGGACCGTGGAGCGCAGATGTCGTTCGTTCTTGAGGAAGCTGTCGCCTCTGGCTGCCCCAGCCGGGCGGCTCCTGCGCTGTCCCCCGCGCCCGCGCGTCTGACTCGGACTGCGGCGCGCGTCCGCCCGCGACCCCGGCGAAGAGAGGCTGGCCCCGCGCCCGCGCGCCCCCGCCGCTCCCGCTCCCCGCGTCGTGCTCTTGCCCCTCCCTGCTCTCCTTCGCGTCCTCCCGGCCCTCCTCCCCCGCAGTCCTCCCTGGCGTCCCCCGCCCCTTCCCCCTCCTGGCCAACCCCCTCTCGCCCTGCAGCTGTGGCGGCAGCGAATGGGCTCCAGCCGCCTGAGCCTTAGGGGACTGGGTGGCCCCTCACCTGAGCCGCGGCACCACCGCCAACCTCCGTCATCCTGCGAGCGTGTGTGGTGTTGGTTGTGGGGGCGGGGGTGTTCTGGGGACCAGGGTGGCTGCGATTTGGCTACAAAAGATGCTCCAGAAAATGGTTTTCAAATGCCACTCTCATGGGTTTAGGTTTCTGTGGCCGGTCTGTGTTTTGGGTTTTCTTTCTTTCTCTTTTTGCTTCTTCTTTTAAAGCATTTCATTTCTTCGAAACTCACCAGTTGGGTGATTGAGGTTGGGTGGGTGGTTTTCCTGTTTGTTTGTTTTTGCAATCGTTCTTTACAGACAACCCTAGAGAGGGAGCCTTCAGTGTAAGGCAGATATTGTCTACTCGCGGTAGGAACTGGTCTTCTGGTCCCAGCGAATAGGGGTAGTTCTTTGCTTATTTTAAGATTTGGAGGCATTATGGGAATTTTTTTGCGATGTTAAATGAGAATTAAGATTTTCTAAATTCTCATTTTCTAAATGTGTGGGTACTTGAGTAGACACACTGCACGTTGCATAGTTCAGGCTCCAGAGGCCACTCTCCACTGTATCCTGAATGATGTCCAAGGTCCTTAGCCTGACTCTTAAGGTCTCCGTAATCTACTCCGGTCTGCAGACCAAATTACTGGTCCGCAGGGCATCATCCGACTCGACCATTTACAGCAGCCTCCAGCCCTCGCTCGGCTCCGCTGGAGACTTGTCTCCTTCAGTTCTCTAGTTTAATTCAAGAACATATTTTCGAAGCCCCTCACCATCTCACCCTCCTCTTCCATCCCCCTTTCCCATCTCCATCCTCCAGGCTAGGTGCTAGAGCAGGATTCAGGAATGAAAAAGGAACAGGGTCATCCTTCAAAGCCTGACAACTCCTCTGCTCTGCTCTAACTTCAACTTGAACTTGCCACTTGAACCCACAGCATTCTGCATGCAGGTGAGCAGCCTTCTTTTCTTTCTCCTGCTGCTGCCATCCTCTCCCTCCCCTCCGACAGCCAAGTGTGCTCCAGCCACACAGAACCTCCTTCAGTTTCTGAACCAAGATTGTGATCTCTGGCTACTGGGTCTTTGCATAAGTTATTTCCTCAGTCCCAATACTCTTTGGCCCTGGTCCTTACCCCATCGCCATTTACCTTGCTCCTCTCAGTTAATTGTCCAAATTTCCATCTGAAATACCTTTCCAAAAAAAGTGATTTTATGATACCCCTGCTTAAAAGTCTGGGCTGATGGGCTGGTTCTCTGTCACTTATAAAATAAATTCCAGATCTCCTGTTGTGCCCTTTTATCTTCTGCCCCTAACTGACCTCTCCATCCTCCAGAAAAGAGAATTTTCAGAACCCTAAACCTCTGCATGTGAGATTTCTTCTAGCTAGAATATTCCTTCCTCTTTTTTTTTTCATCTGGCAAACTCTTGTTTGTCCTTCAGAGGCTCACTCAGTTGTTACCTTCTCTGTGAATTCTCTCCTGAGTGTTTGATTATAATAGTGCTTGTTACTTTTTAATGATCTGTTTGCATGTCTGACTCCACAAAATTTCATTTATTTGAGGACAATTTGTCTTATTTTTGTATGACCTCATTTCTCATCTGTACAAATGAAGCCACAATTAACCATAATAACACATCTCACTACCTCATCATTCCCACCTGTGCAAAGTGCTTCTGACCCCTCAATTCCCTCCTTACTGCAGGAATTGCTGAGAGTCCTGGGGTCATCCTTCATGTCCTTCTCATGTCCTTCCACCCTGTATTCTGGTGTCCCAAGACTGCCCCTTCACCTCAGCCACTGGGAGACAGTGATTTCCTGTCCAGGTTCTTTTGCAGTGAATCCCACAGGGCAAATCTGTGAAGTGGGAAAATGACACTACACTCTCTTGAGTTCTTGTCCTGGTTCTGTGTAACAATTACTGGGCACTGAAACAACATTGCTTGTGTCCCCCGGTGTTACCATCTCATAAAGACCCTGCTTAAATGACAACTCTTTCAACTTCTGCTTGGAATTGTTCTTTCTCTTCAGGCCCCAGCTCTGGTCCAGGAAGCCAGGATGGGGCAGGCAGCCTGGGGTCCTTGTGAGATGCAGGTAAGTCTTGATGTCTCGAAGACTACTTAGGATACAGAAGTAGTTGGGGTGGGGCGGGGGGTGGGATAGTGCCGAAGGAATGACTACATGAATGGAATCTTGGGCAAGTGACAACTTTTCTACATACAGTTTTCCTCATCTCTACACGTAGAATAACAATACTTAATATACAGGGTTATTGTAAAAGTCAATTTAAAGCTTAGGACAGTATCTAGGACATAATAGGTGCTCAGCAAATTCTCGTTTGAACAGCAATTGATGTTCCTCATACATGCTTGAGTAAAAAGTACAATGCCAGAGAAGAAAAAGCTCTGGAGGAACTGGGAACCACAGTGACAGTACCAAACAAAAAGCAGAATTAAATAATGTTGATACTACATAATAGTTGTAATACAATAGTTTAATTTCTAGTTTATTACTTCAATGACATCGCAGCTCTACACACTGGGGATTAGTCTCCTAGAGGGTGAGCAACCGGGAGAATGTGAGGAGGGGGTAGAAGAATGATCTGAAAAAGGATTAGGAGGATGCCTGAGTGGGCAAAAGGACCTTCTAATACAGTCTATTTGATTTGCTTGGTGATGCACGAAGCATTCTGATCTGGCCGCACATTGCCAGTGACATGCACAACTTTCCTCTTTACTTACCCTTACTGCTATCCCTTCCCCATCTCTATGCCTTGTCCTACCTCCTATCCCCTATCCCTAGCTTCACTCCATCTTCAAACCTAGGTGAGGGCTGGAAAAAGGTAAGTCTGTTGCCCTTGTCACTTGATAATTACAGAATTTTCCATGTGCCTGGTGCTGTTGTAAGTACTATATATACATTTATTAACTCATTTAATCTGATGGCAATCCCATGCAATATATACTGTTATCATCCCCTTTTTAGAAAATGAGGTAGGAGAGGTTCAGTAACTTGCAGAGGTCACACAGCTAGTGGCAGAGATTGGATTCAAGCCCAGGCATTATGACTCCAGAGTCCACAGTCCTAACCACTGTGCGTGCTACCTGTCAGTGACTGCACACTAAACGTTTTTTTGTTTTGATGTGGGTGCATCAGAATGTCACTGCATTAAAACAGCTACATCAGAAAATCACAGAGCCCCCCAGTGGTACTTGTGGTGAATATGTTTTAGTCTTCTTTCCTCTTTTGCAGTCCCGGCTTTCTTAGAATTCTTCCTCTCCTCTTTTTCTCTTTCACTTTTTTCTTCCCTTGCTTTATTTTCCATCCTAATTTTCTTAATGCACATTCAAGCTGCAGGCTTCCCAGGGGAGACAGTGCAATTGGCCCTGCCCTAAACTGGGACATTAATTTCGCTGAAACCTAACATGGACCCAGCTACTCTAATAACCAGATGTGTGCCATGGGCAAGTTACTTCCCCTCTCAGCCTGTTTCTACATTGCAAAATGAAAGAGTTGAGCTAGGTGAATGCAAAAATTCTTTTTTAGTTGTGTCATTTTATAATTCTGGTGATAATGAAGAGCATTTCTTTGACTCCTCTGTTAAACTCAAATAGAAGCTGGCTGAATTCTAGGGAAGAAAGATTGGAGCACTAAAACAATGTTCCTTTAGTAGCATAACAAGGTTGATGGCTACAAGAATGGCTTATACCAGTGTCATCATTCTCTTAAGATAATGTTCTATGGTTGGGCAACATGCATGAGATTTCCAATGGGGATGTGGTAAATGTAGTAATTTTAAAAGCCGTTCTATTTGAAAGGGCATTACAATCAATGTTCTCAAAAAGCATAATTGTTATGATGGGTAACTTCTAAGAAGGTTCCCAGTGACCCCCTCATCCTGGTATTCATGCCCATGTGTAATTCCCTCCTTTTGAGTATGGACTGGACCTGGTGATTCACTTCTAATGAGCAGAATATGGCAAAAGTAGTGGGATGTCACTTCTCTTTAGGATGCAGAAAGACTCTGGCTTCTGTCTTGTCTTGCTCTTTTGCTTGCTTGCTCGGAGGGAAGCCAGTTTCATGTTATGAGCTGCCCTATGGAGAGGCTCACATGGCAAGGAACTGAGGGGTGCCTCTGGCCAACAGCCTGTGAGGAACCGAGGCCCTCAGTCCAGCAGCCCAAAAGGAGAAGAATCCTGCCACAGCCACGTGAGTGAGCTTGAAAGCAGATTGTCCCCAGCCAAGCCTTCTGATGACTCTGGCCCAGGCTGACTCCTTGATTGAAGCCTGTGAGAGACTCTGGCCAGAGGACTCGACTAAGCTGAGCCTGTTTTCCTGACCCACAGAAACTGGGAGATAATACATGTTTCTAGTGTTAAGCTGCTGAATTCATCACTGACAGTTGTTTAAGTGTGCTTTGGAACTGTGAATTTGCATCTGACCATGCAAATAAAATCTATTTTCTGGACAGGAAAGGGACAAAGTGATCAAACTGTAGCTGTCATAAGATGCAGATACAGTGCTGGATAAAGAAGCAGTCAGTGTGTTTTGTCTGCAATTAACTGCAGCAACTCCTAGCTCCGCACCCCAGAGTAACCCTTAGCTCCAACAGCCAAGCCTGGGTTGACTGTCTGCTGTGCCCCATCCAGACCTGGTCCTTTTTCCTCTTGGATGCTATCCACAATCTCAGCTGGCCTGCACCTCTTGAAGCTTCACAGTGATGATTATTACCCATTATGGATAATAATAGGATGTGCAGTTATATATCTATAATACATAAATAATAATAGGATGTGTGGTTTCATACATCACCTGATCAATAAGCAATAGAGTTTCCACAGGTGAAAAACACCAATTGCTCTCCCATGCTTCTCCTCACTACCCACCACACAATCACAGAGTTCTGTGTGCCAGTCTGGTGCCATTTGGCATATGTCAAATAGAAACCAGAAATTTGAAACCCGTTCCCTGCCTGGTGCTTAGCAACACAGTATTCCTACACCTGTCTAAAGGATGTAATGCTCACGCAGTTGGAAGAAAATGTGACCTTAATGGCTGCCATATGTGGATTTCTTCTTTGGGAGCTTGTGAGTCACTAGGATCTTCTGCTTGATTCAACCCACTCCCACGCTTGGGGAACTAAACTGGAAAGAGGAGGAATATGTTCAGTGATGATAAACATGTTCCTGTAGCCAACTCTTCCATCTGTCCCAACAGTTTCTATCTACAAGAGTGTACAAAGGTTCTGCTGAATAGATTTAAGACTAGGTAAGGTCAATGTGCAACCAGCCAGATGGTATCATCAAGAATAGGGAACTGAAGCTCCAGAAAACAGAGATGCTAAGAAACACTATTCATATTTGCCCTTCATTTCTGGCTTATGGGGGAACAGATGACAGGTACAATGAAGATGAATTCACTGTGGAGGAAGAAAGGAAATGGCTTCGGATATAACAGTGTGGGGTCTAAATGAATGGCTGACTCAAAGGCTTTCTTATTTGGCTGTTTTGTTGCATTTTTAAGAAGAAAAAGGGTCTTAGGTTAATACCTACTGCCTTAGGTTGAATGTCCTCCCAAAACTTAGTCCCCCCATGACAGTGTAAAGAGGGTGGGAAGTCCTATTATGGTAATTGAAAGATGAGGCCTTGAGGAGGTGATTAGATCGTAGGACCATCCTGTGGTGAATGGATTAGAAATGGTGCTCAGGGACGTGGTTGTGAGGGCTTTAAAAGAAGAGAGGAGAGTCTTTCTTTCTTCCATGCCATCTTCGCAGTGTGATATACTCTACCATCACTGTTGCCACAACCAAAGAAGACTCACCAGATGTGTCCCCTAGACTTGAGACTTCCTAGCATCTGAAACTATAAGCAATAAATTTTGTTTTCTTTATAAATTACCCAGTTCCGTGTATTTTGTTATAAGCAACAGAAACAGACTAACGCACATACTGACATTGTACTAAAAGCAAAAAAGTTAGTTTAATAAATATCAACTTAGACATGTGAGAAAATATATATAGCATATACAATACCAAATACTTTGTTACTTAAAACAATTTTTTTTCTTAATCACAAAGTTTAAAATGTTGATGTGTAGTTATCTGTTATGCTAATTAAACAATTGTGTATAGTGCTTAACACAAAGCTTGGCACATAATAGATTCTGTATTTGGGCTATTGCCATGGAGAAGGGTTCTAGTGTTTGTTTAATGGAGCCACTGAGGCTCAGAGATGTTAAGTTACTTGCTCAAGGTCACACAGTAAGAATATACAGATGAGATTTGAATCAAGATCTGTTTGTTCCTTCAGTCCATTCATTCATCTGCTATGTTTCTTGAGTACCTACAATGTAGACAGTGCCTTAATCTGTTTTTCTGCTGCTATCAGAGAATACCATATACTGGATAATTCATAAAGAGCAGAAGTTTACTTGGCTCATGGTTCTGGAGGCTGGGAAGTCCAAGATCAGGGCACCAGCATCTGGTGAGGATCGTCCCATGAAAGAAAGGTAGAAAGTGGGAGTGAACACATGAGAGAGAAATGGGTTATCTCAGCCCACTCCTGAGATAACTAACCCACTCCGACAATAATGGCCTTAATCCATTCATAAGGACCTAATCACCTCTTCAAGGTCCCACCTCTTAATACTGTTACAAGGGCTAGCTACATGAGTTTTGGAGCGGACATTCAAACCATAGCAGTCAGACACTAGTTAGGTGCTGGAGATGCAGCAGTGGATAAGAGAGGTAAAAGTCCATGTTTCAGGGATCTTATTTATAGCTTGAAAAGGAGAGGGCAACACTAAATAAATAAATATTTGTCTAATTATCTCATCTCAGTTGTAATAAATTTCAGTGAAAGAAAAGCTCAGGGTGCAAGACGATTGTAAGAATGTGGAACCAAACTCAAGTCTGAAGATCAGGAACCCTTCCTGAGGATTTTAAGCTGAGTTAAGTAAACAAGGGAGAAGAGACTGCTATGAACACAAAATAGCATTTGTAGAGGCCAGGAGGCAGGAAGGGGCTTAAGGCATTTAAGAAATAGAAAGAGTGGCAGGAGGCTGCAGCACAAAGAGTAAACTGAAAAGTTGCATGAGATGACTCTGGAGGGACAGGCGGGGCCAGATGATGCCGGCCCTTGAAACCATGGTAGGGATTTTGGAACCCTGAAGGATTTTAAGCTTCCCGCTTACAGACGGAGAATGGATTTGAAGGAACAAGATTGGATATGGGGATAGTGGTTAAGAGGCTCTGGAACTCTGAAGGATTTTAAGCTTCCTGCTTACAGACAGAGAATGGATTTGAAAAAACAGGATTGGATATGGGGAGATTAGTTAAGAGGCTTATTAAAGGGTTCGAATCCCTGTACTGGCTGGCTGCAAATAAATAAATAAATAAATAAATAAATAGGTTCAAGAAAAAAAAAATTGGTGGCTGAACTGTTGACAGGTAAAGGAGAAGAGAACTGAAAACCCATCTATTAGGTGCAGGATTTGGCAATCACTGTCAACCTTAGAAAAAGGCAAGTCAGTGGAGTGACTGGGAGCAAGTCAGTTTGGAAAACTGAAGAGGACACAAATAAATTGAAAGATATTCCATGTTCATGGGTCAGAAGAATTAAAATCATCAAAATGTTCATATTCCCCAAAGCAATCTACTTATTGAAGGCAATCTCTATCAAAATTCCAATGACATTTTTTAGAGAAATAGAAAAAAATGATCTTAAAATTTGTATGGAACCACAGAAGACTCTGTATAACTAAAACCATCTTGAACAAAAAGAACAAAGTTGGAGGCATCACAATTCCTGACTTCAAAATAAACTATAAAGCTATAGTAACCAAAACAGAATGATACTGGTATAAAAGCAGACAAATTGACCAAAGGAATAGAATATAGAGCCCTGAAACAAACCCATTTACAGCCAGCTGATTTTTGACAAAGGTGCCAAAAATATACACCTGGGAAAGGACAGCCTCTTCAACAAATGGTGCTGGGAAAATTGGATATCCACATGCAGAAGACTGAAACTAGACCCCTGTCTCTCACCATACACAAAAATCAACTCAAAATAGATCAAAGACCTAAATTTAAGACTCCAAACTATAATTCTACTAGAAGAAAACATAGGAGAAGTGCTACACAAAATGGGAGTGGGGAGCTTTTTTTTGAAGGAGACTACAAAGGCACAGGCAACTAAAGCAACACACATAAACAGGACTACATCAAACTGAAAAGCTTCTGCACAGGAAGATACTGTCAACAAAGTGAAGAGACAATCTACGGAATGGGAGAAAATGTTTGCAAACTATACATCAAACAAGGGCTAATATCCAGAATCTATAAGGAACTTAAATGACTCAACAGCAAAAAAAAACAAAAACAAAAACAAAAAAACAAACAAATAACACAGTTAAAAAATGGCAAAGGACCTTAACAGACATTTCTGAAAAGAAGATATACAAATGGCCGACAGACACATGAAAAAATGATCAATATCATTAATCATCAGGGAAATGCAAATTAAAACCACCATGAGATATCACCTCATTCCAGTTAAAATAGCTATTATCAACAAGACAAAAATTAACAAATGCTGGCAAGGATGCAGAGTAAAAGCAACTCTACTACATTGCTGGTCAGAGTGTAAATTGGTACAGCCACTGTGGAAAATAGTATGGAATTTCCTCAGAAAACTAAAAATAGATCTACCCTATGACCCTGCTATCTCACTACAGGGTATATACCCAAAGGAAATGAAATTAATATATTAAAATGACACCTGCATTCCCATGTTCATTGCAGCACTATTCTCAATAGCTCAGGAGATGAAATCAACTTCAATGTGCATAAACAGATGAATGCATAAAAAAATTGTGGTGTATATACACAATGGAATACTACTTAGCTATTAAAATAAAAACGCTATCCTATATCCTATCATCTGCAGCCACACGGATGGAATGGATGGAACTGGAAACCATCATGTTATGTAAGTCAGGCACAAAAAGGCAAATACCACATGATATCACTCACTCATATGTGGAATCTTAAAAAAAAAAATGGTTTTCATAGTAAAGAGTAGAATAATGGTTACTAGAGGGGTAGGGGGAGGGAGAAAAAGTGATGGACTAATGGTTACAAAACTATGCTAGCTATCCTAAGTGAATCATTGTGCAGTATATGCATGTATCAAAACAACATACTGTACCCCACAAATATGTACAAGTGTTAAAATTTTTTAAATTAAAAAAATAAAAATAAAAAAAGATTAATAAAATAAAGAGGAGATAAAAAGGCAGAGACAAGTGAGTAGCGACAACTTCTTAGCAACACGTGGCTGTGAGAGGGAGAAGGATTTGAAGCCTGGGGAGAAATTTGTTTTTAAAACTAGGGAGACTAATTTATATTTAAATGCCAGTGTACTGGGTCTAGAAGATAAGAGGGTGAAGATACTAGAAAGGAATGAGGAATGTCCTTAAGCAACATTCAAAAAAAAAAAAAATGGTGACCATATTTGCCAAATTAAAAATCAGGGCATGTGTTGATGACATAACAGATTAGAAAAGCCAGAAAAGTATAATAGTGTATGAAATTATTTCTATTCACATTTTAAACATGACATATCATAATAATTATAAATTTATTAATGTGATTTAAAAATAATTTCTATAGCTTGGGGTCTTCTTTCTGTACTTACAATATATATCAACATTAAAATGTGATTTTCTATTTTTCCCTAGCTTGAAAAACTTACTGGATTTCAACTAAAACCTACATTTAAATTTAAATGTGTTTCTGTCCCTCCTTTTTTTTTTTTTTTTTTAAGTTTAGGTGGTTGATTGTCCAGGACTGTCATTTTTCTTGTTGCCTTTTGTTGTTTTATTTGGGGTATTGTCATTTACTAAGAATTGTTTTGAGACAGGAAGAGATGGCAAACATCAAATCACTTCATTTCCTGCTTGCTTCCACTAGCTAAAGTTAAAGGATCTTTACATTAATAGTTTAAGAACTTACGGTGTAACACAACATGAAAATATCAGACTTTAGTTTAAAATGGTAATTAGGACTGAGAAATACGGAAAATATTCATAAGCTATAAAAATTGTGATATGTGCACAAAATGTGCACTATTATTACAACTCTAAAATGCATACAAGAGAGCTGGCTGGTTAACTCGGTTGGTTAGAGTATGGTCATATAACACCAAGGTCAAGGGTTCGGATCCCTGTACTGGCCAGGGGCAAAGAAAAAAAAAAATGCACGTAAGAGAAAGTTAATATGCAAATGAATAGTTCTATTAAAATAACAAAATTATGGGTGATTTTTAAATCACTTGTCTAAAATGTGATTAGACATTTTTACACTAAAATATTTTTATTTAAAATCTTAGTCTATGTATTCATTATTTTTCTTTTTCCTTCCCTTTTCTACTGTCATGCCCTCAGCCAGGCTGTGGTACCTGGAGGGCCCCTGGGCATTGCTTGGCCTGGTACCGAAACCTGGAACTAAGGCAGCTAATGTTCTTACTACAAAGCCCAGGGATAGCATGTCTCATGAGTGTGTACCCTGGGGTAGAGGGGCCTCTGCATTCTGGCAATCTTCAAAAGATGGTCCAGAAATAGAATATATCATAGTCATTTGACCTTACAATAAGGGAAGCACACATTGGTGAGGCAGACTCTGTGCTTACTTTATTTACAAACTTTGGCTTTTTGACGATTCTCTTTGGAAATGCACGGTATTTTAAAATAGAAAGACCTAAAAGCACAAATAAAAACCAAAAATTTTAAACTTTGAAATGGATGTACTTTTGCCCATCACTACATACTTGTATGTAAATGAATAAAAGGTCTGTGTGATACGGAAGGTTTTTCTGATTTAAAAACAATGTGATAGAGTCTTATTTAACTAAAAAAGAAATCCAAATAGATTTTTTTCAAGTAAGATGGGTGTTCAATGTCATGATACCATTTTGAATTAATTAAATAATAATGGCGACAGATACAGTTATTGAGCGTGTGTCAATCAAGCATATGTGCATACTAGGTACTTTGTTTCATCCTCATTTTCTCATTTCATCCTCACAACCATATGATTTTCTGATATTGTTATCCCAGTTTTACAGGGTGAGGAAACTCAGCTTTAGAAAGGTTAAATAACTTGTTGAAAGGTTATGTATTCAAACTTGTTTTGCTTCAGAACCAATGTTACTCATATTTCCACATTATTAGTAAAGAAATTAATTATACATAACATAATTAATATATTATTTCATATTTATCAAGTTACATGTTATATATAACATAAATTATATATTTTATATCCATAACAGAAATTACTTTTTTTAGAGAAATTGCTATATATATATAAATACACAAACATTTATATATGCTGGTTCAGGAAGACAGTCCCAAAGCTTCCCAGAATGACTGCTCTAAAAGCCAAGACACTCTTTTGTATGCACAAGGTCTGGTACTTTGGTGTTTTCACCATTTTGTCTCACTGCTTTGTTCTAATTTCTTAAATATGTATGGCATATATTAGGCACTTAATAAATATTTGCTCAATAAACAAATGAAATGCCAGCATAGAGAACTCATAGGGCTCAGAAGCCATGGTGTGTATATGTTGTGTGGGGGGTGGGGATGGGAGTGTACAGTGTGAGACACAATGAGGATACTCTATTATTAATAAATAGCAGTAAGTTTAAAAGACACTAAGCATAAAGGCAGCATGAATAATATCTTTTTCCAGCTAAAGAGGAAAATTAAATTCCCAGATCCAGGACAGCAAAAAATTAAATGTAGATATTCTCTGGAAACCATTTCGTTCCTGTCTGCCAAAATTCCTGCCATGTAGCCTGGACTCAACTTGAAGTGCCTCCCTCCCTTCTACGTTTCTTGATGGAGCAGTCTCTGTGGGCTGGGAGTAGACTCTGCAGTCAAGATTTGAGGTGGTAGGACAGTAAGGCCCATAACATATTTCTTCACAGCTAACTGGTTTTATTTCAAATGGCATACATACCCTGCACACTTAGTAACTTCTGTAATCTAAGGAAAGTATAATTTGCTGAATATATTAATAAAGTATCTTTTGGGGCATAAATAAAACATATAAGGTCTACAGTTTCTAAGTTCATGTTTACTGATTTAAAATCTATTTGAGAAACAAGGTCATTGAAAATTATATAAAATTATTTGGAAAAAAATAATATGGAATGCACTAATTCATGTGCAACAAGAGCATTTGTCTCCAAAATCTGTGACATTATTTTAACATTAACATGAGTGGGCATTATTTATATTCTCAATTTATATCCCCAAGCTATAATACTAGTATTAATGTTTTTAGCTATGCATTATGTGGTACAATGAAACAGAATAATAAAAGGTAATGCAAAAAATAAAATGAGGTCATATCAAATGATTCCATGATCCTTTCAAAGATGGGGAGGGGAGGATTGTTGCATAACTTAAATTTGTGACATTGTATTTGAGAAACAAACATTTTTATTTCAAAACTATATATTTCAGTGAAAATTAATTTAACACACTTTCCTTCAGTACCTTAATTTTCTAGAACACAAAAATAATGTTTAATATTAATATTCATTAAGCACCTACTATATTCCAGGCACCTTGACCTTCATTATTCATAGTGCCCACGACTCTGCATTTGTCAAGTGAGGAAACTGTCTCAGAGAGGTTAAGTAACTTGTCTAAGGCCATACTTTGAACCCACAAGTTTCTCTAAAGGCCTTCATCTAAACACAAAACTTGTTAGCTCCATGGGCTATGACCAGGGACTTTAGAGAACTAGATACAAAACTGGACAACAAAGCAACCTACTTTATTCTATCTATGTACTTCCAAAGTGTATGAGGATTGTTCGGTATATTGTTTTGTTCTTCTGTCACCTAGATCTTCATGGAATCTTTAGAGGACAAATTTTTTGATATACTGAAGTCATACAGAGTCAGGTTCAGGATACAAACGGGCACCTAACAAATGTCATTTAGATGATGTATTTCCATTTTAGAAAAATAAAAGCAAGTCTCACAGAACTATATATATGGTATCACTGGGAGGGAATACCAACTACCACAATGATCAAAACCTATCAATTACATCCAATCCCCCTGCGCCCAACTATTACTTGGAGGGCACTGGAAAGAGTCCTGGGCTGAGAATCCAATGGCCCATGTCATCAACTGTAACAGGGTGAGCTCATATGAGCCTTTGGGTTTTTCTGTGCCAAACTTTTCATTAATTCCTTGTGGGATAACAGTGCTGGCCTTTCCAAACCCAAAAGATAGTTGTTAAAATAAAATAAGAAAGCATATTTAAAGGTGTTTTAGGAAGTAAATAAATGCCATACACAATTATAAATAAGTGTGGTATATAAATGTATTACTATAGTTATTGTCATTGAATGTGCAGATCCCTCTTGCCCGTGAATTTATTACAAGGTATATCTTTAAGAATCTAGGCAACAGCAATAGCCCAATAAAAAGATTTAATCTGAAAAAATGAGGAAGGTTCCAAGTTAGGGGGAGTGAAGAGAATCAGGGATATGGTTTTAGAATGAGCAGATATTGGTCAAAAAGAGCTAGAAAAAAGCTTACCTTTCCAACCAAATAAAGTTTTTATTCTGTGCCCAGAAGGGCTGTATTTGAGTCCCTGTCAAGATACAAGACATGCATACAGTGAGAATGATGTTTACCTCAGGCACTAGGTGAAAGGAAATGACAGGCTCTGTAATCTGCACAATTTTTATTGTCTGGAAAGGCTCCCCGCTCACACTGAAGAAAATGAACTCAGCTGTGATCCTACCTACCAGCATAGGGAACAAGTCCTGTTTTCAGATTTTAAAAAGAAATTGTTTCATAAAGTACTTTCAAAGCATTTTCATTTTCCCCATCTCCCCATAATGGTGTAAGGCAGATGACTCAGTTAAGCCTAACTTAAGAAAAATATTAAGGACCTTTAATGTATCTAGCAGTATGCTAGAAGTCGTGAGATATGCATAAGAAGCATATGGCAAATTGACTTAAGAATGCATAATATAATTAGATAAAAATAAATAAAACTATGCTATCAATTATACATTGCCCAATGAGAATTTTCTCTCCTTTTTCTCTCATGCTCCACGAAGAAGCAAATATAATAGTTAAGCTACATGTTTTAAAACTGAAATCATGACTTTTGCAAATGTCTTTAAATGATGGAAGTGTTTACCTTCTGGTGCATTCAAGATTTTTTTTTTTTTTTTTTAAATAACTCTGGTTGTGAAAATTACCCAAAAGAGGGTTGGAGTTGAGCTCTTATTCTTACTTGAGCTGGTGATTACCTTTGTGATGAACTGAATGTATCAGTGTTCCACACGCTATTGCAGACATGTGGGATAATGTGTCTGAAGATCAGGACATAGCCACTTTCCCATGATTGAAAAATGAGAATGGTAAAATCTATATTACAAAAGTCTATACTACCTAAACTTCGCCAAAACCTTTGAAGCATGTATTGCCTTGTTATACTCTATATGCACATAAAAACAGATATTTGCATTATATACTAACATAGTCTAAAGTTCCATTGCTTCTACCATTTTTGAGGATAAGCATTGGGCATTTTCCACATAATTCAACGTAGGAATGGATGCCTAAGGGCATGTTTAGAAGTGTATGGATTAATTGTATCTTGATACCTAATGTGCTTTTTCAAAATTAGCAAAATAACAGCACCTGTGATTTACAAGAATGTGGCTTCAATGATTGAGAAACAGAAAAAAAAAATAGTGGTTTTAAATGACTCAATTCTACTGGCGTTATAAAAACTTGTTTTTAAGACAAAATCTGAAAGGCAAAGAGGTGTAAATTAGACTGGCTTTGTTTAACTTTTTCAATATGAGAGACTTTTGATGAAGAATTCCATAAGAGTGTTCATATATGTTACCATAACACAAAAGCACGATGACTATGTTTGTTTCTCTAGAACACCTGTTTTGTTTTTTTTTTAAACGTGGTCCAATTGTACAAAACTGAATGAAATATAAAACATTTGCTTTTGCAGGATTCATATAGGTGATCCCAAGGACATGTGTATCTTGGAATAGGACATTTGGTGACTTTTATTTTTTCCTTTTTAGTATTCTGTACTGTTTGGTCAAGGTATGGACTATTTTTAATTGCATTCATGTTCTTTTGAAATTATTTTGAGAGCCAGTTTAATTAAAATGCTATATTAAATACTTTTTTGGACTGAGGTATGTTGGGAATATAATGCAATATAATTAATAGAAGATGATTTAGCCTTCTCAGGTAATTGGATGGACTTTTGGATTGCTATTAATCACTTTGCCTTTTATAAGTATAATAAGCACAGGTTAAGTATTCCTAATCCGAAAATTCGAAATAAGAAATGCTCTAAAATCCAAAACTTTTGAACAGCGACATGATGCCACAAGTGGAAAATTCCACACCTGAAAAATACAAAAAGCTTGCCATTGGTTGTTTTTGCTGTTAATAGCTGATACAGGTATTCTGGTGATGTAACTGTGCTGCTTAGTTACCCTGAACACATTATTTTTTCTGATGGTGTGTCATATTTTTTTACTGTTACTTATGTGTGAATAAATGTAAGAAAATGATTGCTTATTGGCAGCACATAAATTCAATCAGTAATGATGGTGATGGCAAACAACCACAGATTGTCCACATGGGTGGTGAGATAGTCACACCTTGTCACCATCATAATACACTTTCTTTGCACTTCTGAGAGTGAACCACTGAAGATGGCTGAACGTACACAAACCTTGTTTCATGCACAAAATGATTTAAAATATTGTATAAAATTACCTTCAGTCTGTGTGTATAACGCGTACATGAAACACACATGAATTTCATGTTTAGACTTGGGTCCTATCCCAATGATATCTCATTATGTATATGCAAATATTCCAAAATCTGAAATAATCTGAAATCCAAAATACTTCCGGTCCCAAGCATTTCGGATAAAGGATACTCAGTCTGTACTACCACATACTGTAAGAAAGAGTGCTGCTAAGTAGCAAGTGCTAACTCATTATTTTATTCTTCTCTAAGACAGTACATCTGTCTTGGTTTTGTCTCTGAAAATTGCATTTAAATGCGATGCACATTAGATTAGAATACAATATCTGAATGAATATTGCCGTATTGTAATTCTATGTACTTAATTTAGAAAAGACTGCTATAAAGACATGTTCATACTATAGTCAATAATTCTTCATTGATAGGGAATTGGGCAGGCAGAAAGAAATATGACTTTACTATCATCATCATCATCATCATCTCAGTGCCACTATATAAAACAAAAACAAAGATAGTACCTACCTCATAATGTTGTTGTGAAGATTAAATGGCAATAACTTTTAGCTACAACTATTACTGGAACTTTCAACCATTTTGAACCATGTAACCTGTTCATATTCAATCAGACTGAAATCTTTAAAATATATCTCACAACTTATATTGTCTAGGGGCAAGGAATGAGTCTATTAAAGATTTTTATCATGAATGTAAGTCAATATTACAGTTATTACTTTATTTTTAACAAACTAATTATCCAAACTAATAATGCATATCCATGGAGTGTGATGAATTTCAATCCACCTGCATCAGTTGAACAAAGGTTATAATGAACAAAGCAATCAGTGTGACTTCTGAGAGAGACACATTTATCAACCCTTGCGCCAACACATGCAAACAGTTTAGTCCAGGGACATCTGTACTTTATGAATGAATCTCTTTTGGGTGGTGGACAGTTCCTGCCAGGAACAGAACAAATTGTTTTTTAATGGGATTCCCCTTTTCCCTATTTCTTAGTCATGAAAGTAATTGCCATAGATTTGTTCCAAAAAAAAGTGAGATTAAGTGAAGAGTTCAGTTGTATTTAAATTTGGCAACAAACAAACAAAAAACATGGAGCAATGATTGCAAAAATAATTCCTTTTGGGATCAAGCCAGAATGAAATTTTACAAGTGGCTTATGAATCCTAACTCTGGGCAAAGCATACCTTCAATTTCTCATGGGAGAAATTCATTACTTGCATTCTGTGGGTAAGCAGTTCATAGTTTCTGAAAGGGAGCAATGTTCATATTTTGGGTGGGAGAGTTCTTCATTATGAGGGGTGTCCCATACCCAGTGCATTGTATTATATTTACCATCTCTGACTCCTGGAGTACTAAATGCTGGTAGTTCCCCCAGACAATCTCCCCTCTCTCTTCCAGATTTGCAAATCCTTCCAGGGAGATGGGTAAGACCACTACTAGTAGAGAACCACTGTGTTAAACAAAACAATAAAAAGGAGTATTCACATAATTTGATGATGTTGTAATAATTTTCTTTTTTGAAAAAAAACTCTGAGATCATGAAGACTGAGATGACATATACTAAGATGAGTACTTCACTAATCAAACCCAAAATTTCAAAGATTCAGTTTAATAAACTGGATTTGAAGTCACTTCACAGCATTCCAGAAAATGACACTCTAGGAAAAAAGGATAGACAGAGTTCTGGCTAAGAGAATGGATTGGTTCTAAGTCTGCCCACTTCTTAGCTTTGATATCCTGGGCAACTTTTTTTCTAAGAAAGAGATAATAATGATATTCACCTCTTAGGCTTGTTGTGGCAATTACGTGTGTTAATACATGTAACCTGCTTAAGTTCCTGGCACTGATGCTTGGGCAATACTCAAAACTGTGATTAGAACTATTTCTAGGGTACATATAGCAGGTTAAGTAAGATTCTGAGCTTTGAACTTTAGGGGTTCTAGTTGCTTCATCAATTAGCAGCTCTATAATTAGTGAAAAGGGGAGGCAAATGTCATTCGCTGCTTGGGGGTTAAAAGCTCAAAGGGAGCCCCTTCCTCCTATCACTGAAAGAAAGTTGTAAGATTCCCCTCTATCCTCTCAGACTGCATGCTGGCCTTTTGTGACTTCCCTCTCAAAAGATTCCGTTGACATACTTTACCCTGGATAAAAATGTGGTGTGGGAGGGGAAGAAGTGCACAGTGTAACTGTAACCCAGGCCAGGCCCTCTCCACCTCCTGGGGGAAATCCCATCCAGCTCCTGTACCTCTAGGGATAACTCCATCAGAGGTACTATTTTTAATAAAGAATAGTATCTGCAGCAATAACAGATGTTGCCAGTATACCATTTATTATAGAAACAAGACTTCTGAGACAGGAAGGCCTGAGCATCAAAACAATCTTTCATTCTGTATTTTTTAATATAATGAATGAGTTGGAGAATTTCTTACATTTTATAAAACAAACTATTCCTCCTCATTGCTTCTTTGTGAAGGGCAGATATTTTACATGTATAGGTCTGAAAATTCATTTTCATATCTCTTCCTATCTTCCTCTTGTACATTTGCAGAATTTACTTTTTCGGGTTGCTTGTGGACAAAGCAAGCACTGGCCTTGTTATAAAATGGGTGAATTATCTCAGGTGAATTACCCAGTTCTTCAGATAACCAGTTTCAAGTACAAATGCGGACAAGAACAATTGAGAATGATGCACCACACAACTGGATGTACCTTTTGTTAGAGAGTGAAAAGAGCTGTAGAAATAGGGGCATGGATCTGGGCACATACTTAGGAGCATGCTATGTGGTTTAAGAAAGAAGCTGTGGCCAGAATATAGTTGTGTATTGTATTGCTCAAGATGAAAATGATCAGCCAAGTACAAACAAGGGACTGAGTTAACTTCAGCTGTAAGATAGATGAACTGCATCAGGTTAAGACAAGAGTGACCTTATGATAAAGTGCAAGTATATAAACTGCATAAATACTACTTTCTTGTGCTTGAAATCTGCTTTATTACAAAGAACTCTCAGATATATATTCTGATTTCCAATTATCTGTATTTTCTTACATTTACAACTTGTTCTGGTTACACAGGAATATGTATATATTTGTCGTCTAAATGTACTATACCTTTAGAAATAATGGGTAGCTTCTTATTTATTTATATTGTATCTAAAAACTATATAATTTGGATGTTATAAAGTTTTAGAGCTCTTTGGATCCCTGTACTGGCCAGCCACCCAAAAGAAAAAAAAAAAATTAGGGATCATTTTACAAATGAAGAATCTGAAGCCCAGAAAGGCTGTCTGCTTTCCTCAAGGTCACAAACAGAAGCACTTTTTTTTTTTTTGGGGGGGGGGGTTTAGAAATAATATTTATTATTCCCTCCCCCATGTACAGATTACTTCTCAGAAACATAAAGTATTATCTATGTCCTCATCAATTACAGTTTGTAGAAAATAAACAACTCATATCCTGTCAACAATATATTTCTATCATTTTTTAAAACAATAGCCATTTTATTTTCCCATCTGAGTTCAAGAATAGCTTCAAGTTTTACATTTTGGATCAAATCAAGATAATCCTTGTTTATAAGTAACAATTTCCTGACAGAACCCCTCCCCCCCCAAATTCTATATCCTAAGTGATAAACTCTTCTTGTACATTCAGCAAACTTTATACTGGAAAGGAAAACAATAATTAAGATAGGTATTTACTCTCGTGCACAGTAATTAATCTAGCTGAGCTTCTGTACCTTGCTTTGCAATGACACAAATCACCTCTTATCAAGTTACAATGGTAATTTTTTGAAATGTAGATATGAAAGCTATACACTTAATCCACTGAAACATCCTTCTAATTTTTTAATCTGTAATTAAACCATCACCATAAGAACGAGCTTCATCCCAAGATGCTTCCCCTTTCCCTCAGCTATTTCTCTCTCAAAGTCTGAATCTCCTCTCAGATCATATAAAGGGATACATTAAAAAAACAAGAAAAAAAGTTTTAGCTTGCTGACATAATGCCCATTTTTAACTTTAAAATGTAAAATAAGAGTTAAAGCATCACTTAATTCATATAGTATATTATTAATTAATCAAAAGTGTCCCACCAACTCAGAAATTTCCTAAGTTGGTTCTCTTCTCTGCATTTAGTAAGTTTATAACCAATGACTCAATCAAAGAATGTGCTTGTAATAGGCTTTTGCAGCAGAGCTAGGACCATCCAGACTCTCAACTCTCTCCAGCACTCTTTGAACCACCTCTTACTGCCTCTGTGAATCAGCATTGCAGAGAAGCAATACAATAATCTGGGCAATAACATTTAGCTTTAGTTTATATGTATAAAGCAAAGGGTACTTACCTTTGTTTCATTTTTCTTGAGAAATCTAAACATGATGGTAGGTGCATATGTTATTAATGTCTGTGAAATCCAGACAGTTAAAGGAGTTAATGAGGTAAAACAAGCCTAACTTATTTAAGCATATTGCTGACAGGTGTATTCAAACGTGACTAAGATATGGAGAACTTACATTACGAACAAAACATAATTTAAAAAATGATAGCCTTTTAACAATAGATTATTTGAATAGTTTATTATTTGTTAATGATAGCAATATTTTCTCGGTAAATTAAAACAATTTTATAACAGTGAATGATAAGCTAGACCTAGATCTAGAAAACTGAACACACAGCATTATCTTGAAATTTCAGAAGGAAAAAGTGGTTAACTGGAACTCCACCTATCTTTTTTAACAAATGTTGAAATAAAGCAAATTTTGAATAGAAAACTGGGTCTGTTTCTTTCATATGTCAAATGTAAAAGTACTTAAATAGAGAAAACTCCATTTTTTCTGCATCTATTTAGATATTACAGTAAAAGGCAGCAGGTTGATTGCAGAATGTAGTTAGTGAAAACACAATTAATGTAAATTTAAGAAGAAAGTAGCTTTTCCACATAGAAAATCAATGATCACATAAATTCAACATGATTATGATGACTAAAGCAAAAATACAATGATAATGTGATAGCTTTCAGTTTCTTGCTTGGCACATATATTAAATTTTCAAACTTCAAACAACATAACAGCAAAACCAAATTAGCACAACAATAAGATTCCTAAATCTTAGTTAATTATTAACATCTTAAAAACCTAATTCCCATATATGAATTCTGTAACCAAGCATATCCTCTGCTTTGCAGGCTGGTTGAAGCACCGTCTTTTTCAGATTCCCTAGAATTCATAACTATTTCAAAGTTAACTCATGTTGAACCCCACAATTTCTTGTTGAATTTGGTGATCTTCTGAACAGGCCTTCATTTATGAGAATATATGCATACACTCATCACAATTTTGAAAAGAATGGAAGGCCTTCATACATGTCAGTTTTTAATTTTATCCAATCATTAATTTTCTGCAGAGTTGTTTTTTCTTGACTTAATATTTTTGCAACTTTTTTCAGTTTTTGTTCATTTCTTTCTATATACTTCAACCCTTCCAACTGCAGCTGATCCAGCTTTTCATTTCGACTTTCATCTAGAGGTATGTTTTCACACATTACAGGATTGAATCTAAAATAGGTATCAGGTGGTAACAAACCATCAAGCATTATATGGACTTCTGTTAAAACAGAAAAGGAGAAGGGGTGGATTAGGAAAAAAAGGGATAGGGTGAATTATTCTGCAATGATCTACTCATTTTATCTTTATTTAAAATTATCTTCTTTTTGGGCACATTATAAAGACTTGCTTTTTCATCACTCGAACTAACAGTAGGAGTAAGGAATCCATAATAATGATCAAAAGTACAAAATAAAATTTATATTCTAAAAAACTTCATATTATTCTGCTAAATTAGGACACCCGCTCCTGTACTCTCTTTTCTCTGTGCTTTTGATCACTTTTTGCCACTGCTGAAATGCCTTTCCAACATTCTTTTTTTTTGTTTTTAACTTTTTGGGATCTTTATTGAGGTATAGTTTACATACAGTGAAACTCACCAATTTTAACTATAATTTGACAAGTTTTGACAAATGTGTACACTTGTGTAACCATCACAACAATCATGACATACAGCATTCCCATCACTGCAAAAAGTTCCTTCAAGCCTCTTTATAGTTGGTCCCCCTTAAGCCTTTGCCTTTTCTAGAATTTCATACAAACAGAATCCTAGGTATTATTAGCTCTTCTATGTCTACCTTCTTTCACTTAGCAAAATGCTTTTGAGATTCATCCATGTTACAGCGGTATCAATAGTTTCTTTCCTTTTTTTGCTGTGTAGTAAGTATTCTGTTGTATAGATAGAACACAATTTGTTCTCTCCAGTTCTGGTTCTGGCTTCCTTCAGTTCTTAGCTATTAGGAATAATCCTGCTAAAAACATTTATGCAGAATTCTTTGTGTGGATATATGATTCCATTTCTCTTGTAATAAAAACCCAGGGATGAAATTGCTGGGTCATATAGTAGAGGTGTATGTTTATTTTTTTAAGAACTGCCACACTGTCTTCCAAAACGGCTGTACCATTTTGCATCCCAACCATTAATATATTTGAGTTTCCATTGCTCTATATCTTTGGCAAAACTTTGTACTGTCAGTCTTAATTTTAGCCATTCTAGAGGATGTCTAATGTTATCTTGTGTTTTTAATTTTCATCTTCCTAATGACTGAATTTGAGAAGCTCTTCATGTAGTCACTTGTGTATCTTTTTTAAGTGTCTGTTCAAACCTTTTGCTCATTTTTTCCATTGAATTGCTTGTGTTCTTTTATGTGTGTGTGTGTGTGTGTGTGTGTTTGTGTGTGTAACGTAAGAATTTTTTCTATTTTGGACCTGATTATATAATTTGATTTGATAATGGATCAAATACATGTTTTCAAATTTTTTCTTTCAGTCTGTGGCTTGCCTTTTCACTTTATTAAAAGTGTCTTTTGCAGAGCAAAGTTTGTTATTCGAAGTCAATTTATCTGTTTTTTCTCTTTTAGTTCATGTATTTTGTGTTCTATCTAAAAATCTTTACCTACCCAAGGTCATTAAGATTTTCTCCAGCATATTCTTTTAGAAGTTTAATAATTTTAACTCTTAGATTTAGGACTAAGATCCATTTCAAGCTAATTTTTGTATATGATGTGAAGGGTCAAGGTTCAAGTTTGTAGATATACTGTAAATATTTAATTGTCCTAGCACCATTTGTTAAAAAGACTATCCTTTCCCACTGAGTTATCATGGCACCTCTGTCAAAAATCTCAGTTTACAGGTATGAATAAGTCTCTGGGCTATCAATTATGTACCATTGACCTATATGTCTATCTTTATTCAAATACCACAGTTCCTTCCTTACTGTAGTTGTATAGTCTTGAAATCAGTGGGTGTAAGTCCTCCAACTTTGTTCTTCTTCAAAATTGTTTTGACTAATCTAGGTACTTTGCATATATCCATATAAATTTTATTGTCAGCTTGTTAATCTTTATCCCCCAAAAAGCCTATTTGGATTTTGATAGGTATTGCATTGTGTCTACAGATCAATTTGCAATGTGACATCTTAACGACATTGAGATTTCCAATTCATGAGCATGGTATAGCATGGTACATCCATTGATTTATTTAGTTTTCTTTAATTTCTCTCTGTAATGATTTGTAGTTTTCACTGTTCAAATCTGGCACATAATTTGTTAAATACCTCTGTATTTAATATTTTTGATGCTATTATAAAAGATATCTATGTACACATTTAATTTCATTTTCCAATTGTTCATTGCTTGTATGCAGAAATACAATTGATTTTTTTTTCTAAACTCACTTATTAGTTCTAGTAGCTTTTTTATAGATTCCTTACAATAGTCAACATAGGCAACCGTGTTGTCTATAAATATTAACTTCTTCCTTTCTGATCTACATGGCTTTCATTTCCTTTTATTGTCTTACTGAACTAGAAAGGACCACCAATACAAGGTTTACTGGGAGTGGTGAGAGCAGACAACTTACTCTGTTCCTAATCTTAAGTGGAAAGCATTCAGTCTTTCACTATTAAATATGATGCTAGCTCTATATTTTTTTGTAGATGCCCTTTATCAGGTTGAGGAAGTTCCCTCTGTTCCTAATTTGTAGAGAGTTTATTATCATGAATAGATATTAAATTTTATCAGATGCCTTTCTACATCTATTGAGATAATCATGTTTTTTTTTTTTTTTTATTCTGTTAATATGGTGAATTGCACTGATTTTTCTTAATGTTAAACCAACCCTACATTTGTGGGATAAACCTTACTTGGTCATATAGTATTCTCCTTTTTATAAATTGTTGAATTTGATTTACTAGTTTATTTTATGGGTTTCTGCATGTATACTAATAGAAAATACTGGTTAGTAGGTTTTTTTTTTTAAATTTTAAAATAATGTTTTTGTCTGGTTTTGGTATCAGGGTAAAGCTAACCTTATAGAATGAGCTGAGAAGTACTCCTTCCTCTTCTATTTTCTGCAAAAGTTTGTGTAGAATTGTTGTTAATTATATCAAATGTATTTTTTGTTTCATATGTTATATTTTTCACCTCTAGCAGGTTGATTTGGGTCCTTTTTACATCTTCCATTTCTCTCCTCATCGTGATCATGTCTTCCTCTATCTTATTGAACATATGGAGTATATTTATAATGGCTATTATAATGTCCTTGTTTGCTAATTCTATCATCTGTTTCATTTCTAGTTCTATTGCAATCAACTTGGTTTTATTCTGGTTAAGGGCTATCTTTTCCTGCTTCTTTGTATGCCTGGTAATTTTTTACTGAATGCATACATTATGAATTTTACAAATTTGTGTGCTGGAATTTGTTGTATTCATTTAAATATTGTTGAATTTTGTTCCAACAATGGATGCTGTTAATTGGACTCCATTTAATTTTGGGGGGAATTGCTTCTAAATTTTGTTAGGATGGATCAAGACAGGCATTTACTCTAGAACTAATCTGATGTCACTACTGAGACAATACCCTTCTGAAGACTCTACCGCATATCCTGTATATAACAAAAGCATTTCTAATCTAGTTGATGTAAATCTAAACTATTCTGGGTTTCCTGTGAACTCCAATAATTATTCTGTCTAACCCTTTCTGGTGGTTCTTTCCTCTGCTTTGGGTAGTTTCCTCACATGCACGCACAGATCAGTACTTAGTCAAAGCCTCTGCATATCTCTGGGGAACTCTACCAGTGAAGTTGTCTCCTCTGTGGTATTTTGCCCACATATTTTAGTTTCCTTGGTTTTCTCGAACTCCAATCTCTTTTTCCTAACTCCGAGACTGCTCTGCTTTTTTGGATTCCCCTTCCTGTACTATAATATAGAAACACTTCTCAGGTAGAAAGCTGAGCAATCATGATAATTACCTCATTTATTTATTTTTTTTCTTTAAGAGTCCAACTGTCATCAAATATCTGAAAACCATTGTTGGTCTAGTTTTCTAACAGTTGATGGTGGGAGGAAATATCTAGCTCCTATTATTCTATGACAGCCAGAAGTGGAAGTGTTAATCTTTTAAAATGTCCAAACCCTATATATCTTTTAAGACCCATATCAAGTCTAATTGACTTCTTGTAAGCTATCTACACAATCAAGTTTAGTTTTCTCATTCCTCCTCCTACTTGATAAACTTAATCAACTCCAATCATTCACCATTTATTTAGCAATTGATTATATACTAGATTAAGCCATATAAAATTACTGTTTTTGTAGGTCAATAATAATCTAATATTAACAATTACATGTTTCAATATAATTCTTGTTACATCTTTTTTCAAAGATAACTAATATTATTAAACCTTTCATGTGTTTGTCTCATTAACTACAGTGTAAGTAAAATTTCATGTTTCTTGAAAGTTCCAGATGAGCCCATCACATGGTCTGTACAAGGTAGAGAATTAGCTATTATGAGACTGGCTGATTAAAACCATCTGTCTCAGCAAATGGCTTATGGCAGGAATATTTTATTAAATCATCAGGGAAATGCAAATCAAAACCACAATGAGATACCACCTCACACCTGTTAGGATGGCTATATCAACAAGATAAGAGAGAACATGTTGGTGAGGAGGTGGAGAAAAGAGAACCCTTGTAAACTGTTCATGGGAATGTAAATTGGTACAGTCATTACGGTAAACAGTATGACAGTTCCTCAAAATATTAAAAAGAGAACTACCACATGATCCAACAATCCTACCCTGGGTATAAAACTGAAGAAAATGAAATCAGTATCTTGAAGAAATATCTGAACTCCCATGTTCATTGCAACATTATTCACATTAGCCAAGATATGAAAAAAACCTAAGTATCCATCGATGGATGAATGGATAAAGAAATTATGGTGTGTACAAACACACATGCACACACGCACACACACACACACACACACAGCAGTATTATTCAGCCTTACAAAAGAAACAATCCTGCCATTTCCAACAACATGGATGAACCTGGAGGACATTATGCTAAGTGAAATAAGCCAGACACAGAAAGACAAATATTGAATGGTATCACTTTTATGTGGAATCTAAAATAGTTAAACAGGAGAATGGTGGTTGTCAGGAACTGGGAAGTAGGGGAAATGAGGAAATGTTGGTCAAAGAATACAAAATTTCAGTTATAAAATGAATAACTACTAGAGAGCTAATGTACAGCATGGTAACTATAGTAAATAATGTATTATATACTTGAAATATGCTAAGGGAGTAGTAGATCTTAAGTGCTCTCACCACATACACACACACACACCCCTCAAATGGTAACCATATCAGGTAATAAATATGTTAATTAGCTTGACTGTGAGACTCATTACCCGAGATATACTTATATCAAAACATCATGTTGTACACCTTAAATATGTACAATTTTTAATGTGTCAATCACACCTCAATAAAGCTGCGGAAAAAAGAATATTTTGCTGATTTGATAACAAAATTTCAGATAGTGAAAAATCTAGTACATCAGCTTTTCCTGGGTTACCATGTAATGGATAAAAGTCCTTAGTGGAAGTTTAATTAAGATCCTCACTTGGGTTAATGATTCAACCAATAACACGCAGATTTGGAAAGAATGAGATTCAGAAACAAGGGGCTAAGTGCTAACAGTTTTTTAATAACAGATTTCACATAGGACCCAAAAATAAAATAGTAAAATGAGGAGATTTAAACCTCAAGGCCAATACTAGAAATTCTGTATATACTCACTGAACACCTACTATGTGCCAGGCACTGGAGTCAATAGGAAACTGGATAACTCAAAGTAAACTGAGTAAGTTCTTGCCTTAAATTCTTGTGGGATAGAGAAATAATAAGCAACTATGTAATACATATCCATAATGAGGTAAATGTTCTAAGAGAATAAATATGACAAAAGCTGGATAAGGATTAGAGTGAGTTGGTGAGGGAGTTAGAAAAGTGGTCAGGAAAGGTCTCTCTAAGGAAGTGACATTTGAGCAGAGACCTGAATAAAATAAGAGTCAAGCATGTACCTGGGGAAAGAGCCTCACAGTGACAGAGTTAAAGCAAATGCAGAGGCCCTGAAGCAGGAGAGTTCTTAGCAGGTCTGAGAAACAGCCAGAATTAAAGTGTGGCTGGATACACTTTAGAGAAGGAATGCTGAGAGAGGAGAAAGAGATGTATTCAAAGGTTAGGTCTTAAAGGTCCTGGTAAATTTCAGTAAATGAGCCTTCTGGATTTTGTTTCTAGTGTGCTGGGAAGCCTTAGAGGGTTTTGAGAAGGGAAAAACATGATTTAATTTACATTTTAGGATGGTCACCTTGGCCTTTGGATGAAGACTATAAAGGCAGCAAGAGTGGAAACAAGCATTTATTCTAATTCTAGTTTGCCTCCACATTATGAAATAATCTAATCTTATAGGTACTCTAATTCTCTGTTATCATGTGTTTACTTGAATTAATCTGACTCTTTTTGTTGCTTTAGCCTTTCTTATCTGGTTTAAGAGTCTCCAACCAAGCTTTTGTGCTATCCCTGCTTTAGACACTTCAACTGTAAGTAGACAGAGGTTGCACTAGATTCCAGATAGAGAATAATCTGTGTTCTAGGGAGAAGGTAAAACAACAAAATACTCGCTCCATGTGCTTCCTAAGCCCACAACAGAGACATATCATACTCTTCTGCAGTTAGAATCAGTATATTCTACCAAAAACTGAATGCTAGAAGTTGAAGTGCTTTAAGGTAGCAGACTAACCTTCTGTATCTGTAGCACTGTTGATAACATTGGAAAGTTTGGTTTTCAAGCTCGTGGATGTCACTATGTTTCTCACATCACTCTCATAACGTCCGGTGCCCAGTGATACTATGCACTCTAATGGTATGTCTGGCCAAAGACATTTACACTCGTGTATTGCCAATGCTGAAGGGTTATTGAGAAGCAAACCTCCATCCTGCAAAATACAAGTTACAAAAAGAAACTCTCAAAAGTGAAATTGTATTTTACAAATATAAAAACAAAAACTATAGTTTAAACAGGTTGATATCTCCTCACACGGAAATCTGAACTATGTGATAAGCTAAACAACAAATTACTTAAAAACAAGAGGCTCCTTTAAAGTGATTTTATTTTATATACTACAGCTACAAAGTAGAGTCAAGTGAAAACTCACTGGCCTTACTCAGCTTTCCCTTCCAATTATACAATTTCTTTAAACTTCTTCTTGAATTGCCTTGCATATTTTGCTCAAAAATACTGAAAGGAATTGAATTACTCTTTAAAGACACATTACCCTTATTTAGTAGTTAATAAAGGTACTACATAAAGCCTAACAGAACTGTTCTTCTACTAAACAATTAAAACTAACTCTTCTCTCACAAGTCAAATATAACCAAATAACTCTAAATTAACTGAAATTTTATTAACAATATAATTTCAAAGAATCACATTCATTATAGTATAGACATAACATAAACAAAGTAGGCAAGACAGATATATTTCTAAACATTTATCAATAATTTATATTATTTTGAAGAATTCAAAAGGAAAAAGGTAAAAAATGCTGATAGAATACTGTAAAAATGGAGTAGAATAAAAGTATATAAAATTATGGTCAAACTGTAATAAAATGAATTGCAGAACTATATATATATATACATATTTACATCAATATTTGTTTTATTTAAAATCTAGGGAAATATGTCTGATTTAAAATAGTTTAAGAGGACTTCTGATCAAGATGGTGGAATAGATGGTCCCCAGCATCACCCTTTCCCACAATCAACGAATTTACATTATTTTTTTATATTTTAACTTCTCAATATACATTGTAGTTGATTTTCATGTCCCTTTCCCCTTTCCTCTTTCCCCCTCCCCCCACTACATCATATCTATTTGTCTTAACAAGCTCAAGGGATAGTGATTGTTGTGTCTTCTTCCCCCCCCCTTTGTTTGTACATTTGTTTATTTATTTTTAGCTCACACAAATAAGTGAGAACATGTGGTATTTCTCTTTCTGTGCCTGACTTGTTTCACTTAATATAATTTTCTCTAAGTCCATCCATGTTGTTGCGAATGGTAGTATTTCATTCTTTTTTATAGCAGAGTAGTATTGCATTGTGTAGCTACACCAGTTTCCTTATCCACTCATCTGATGATGGACATTTGGGCTGGTTCCAGAGGCTATTGTAAATAGTGCTGCAATAAACGTGGGAATACAGGTATCCCTTGGGCATGATGATTTCCATTCCTCTGGGTATATTCCCAGCAGTGGAATAGCTGGGTCATATGGTAGATCTACCTGTAATTAAAAGCAATGCCTGCCAAGCTGGGGCCGCTAGAGCTCAGGGGAAGAGGAGGAGAAACCTATGGAGTTCATGAAGGTGGGAGAAGCTGTGATGAGAGAAAGGAAGGACCACTGTAACCATTTCGAGCCCTGACCACTTCAAGGCTGGCCCTGGTGAGCACACAGAGGAAGAGATGTCAAAAGCCTCTGCTATGCCCTTTGTGTGAAGTTGCATGGAGGCTGCAGGGGAGAAGAGGGCCTTGGTGGCCCACCAGGGGAACACTGGGTCACAGCATGGACAGCTGGCTTGCCCTCCAATCAGCACAGGCCCACTCAGTGGAGACTGGTCAGGAATATAGAACTGTAGGGGTGCAGTTTGCCAAAAAGCCTCAGGCCCAGATCAGTTTCCATACAAACCAGGTATACCACACCTCACAAGACCCAGAAGTGCTTAAAAGAACAACAATTAAAACCTGAGCTGCACAAAAAGCCTTCCACAGAGAATCAGCAGCAAAGCATCAATTTAGCTCAACCACAGGGCTCAAGTGCTGGTTTCCACAGGAAGTTCCCTGATTTTAGAAGTAAGCAAAGGAGAACAAATTAGTTCCAGTGCAGAGTTTAAGTGGTGGGGGTAGTTAATCATCCAACACAGAACTGAAAAAAACAAACAAACAAAAAAAACCCCCCACAGATCACAAGTTTCTGATATTAACCAGTAAAGGTCTAACACCACCAAAGAACACCTAGAAAACCTAGAAGGACCAACTTGGGGCAGTGGGGAACCAAGGGCCTCAGCCATGCCCCCCCTGATGTCCACATCCAGCCCAGTGATAACCACCAGGTTGCTGCCAGAAGTGCCCACGGTTCCCAAGCTGGGGTGGTGGGCGGCAAGGGCCTTAGCCATGCCCCCCTTAAGTTGGCATCCAGCCCAGCCACAACTAAGCTGTTGCCAGAAGCTCCCTGGGCTTCCCTGCCAGAATGAGGGGGATGTCATAGGCCTCAACCATGCCCCCTCTTCCTCCTCCTGCCACCCTATCCCCTCTCTTTTTTCCGTCTCCCCCACAACTGCTCCACAACATCTTAGAATGTAAAAAATAAATTAATTAATTTAAAAAACCAAAATAAAATAGTTTAAGTGACTGCTCAGGCTCCTTTTCCTGTATAGGTTCCACCCATGCTAGTTAATTGCCTGCTGAGTACAGGGAAAGAGAAGGTTTCCTGCTTCACTGGTGGACAACCTGAATAAATGTGAATAACTTTTGATGTCACTGATGTCTTGGCATGTTCCTTGGAATCAGCACCATCATTGCAGATAATTGAAACAGACCCTGAAAGTCCCTTAGTTCAGTTTTCTACATATAGGTGAATAAATGTTTTTGACAGAATTCTTGAACACTTTCAGTAATGCAGTGTATTCTACCTTGTAAAGCAACTTATTTCACTTAAAAGTATTTTAATTTTTAATATTATACAATAAAATTAACTTTTTTTGGTGTACAGTTTTATGAATTTTAATGTACATATACATTTAGATTCATGTAACTACCACAATCAGGATACAGGCCAGTTCCATCACCCAAATAAACTCTCGTGCTAACTCTTTGTAGACACACCTTCCTCCCACCCATAACCCCCAACAACCACTGATCTGTTTTCCATCACTGTAGTTTTGACTTTTCAAGGTAAAAGAAATGGAATAATATGGCACAGAATCTTTTGAAACTGGCTTCTCTTACTCAGCATGTCATTGAAATTTTTATCCAAGTTGCTGCATGTAATAATTGTTTCTTACTTTTTCTACTTAGTAGCACAGCCTATCCTTTCATCCACTGAAGGACCTTTGGATTGTTTTCAGCTTTTGGTTATCACAAATAAAGCTGCTATAAACATCTGAGTACAGATTTTTATGTAAACATAAGTTTTTATTTCCCTACAGTAAAATACCCAAAAGTGGGACTGCAGCATTATATGGTAAGTATACCTTTTAACTTTGTAAGAAACTGCCAAACCATTTCAAAGTGGTTGTCCATTTTGCATTCCCACCTGCAATGTATGAGAGTTCCAGTTGTTCTGTATCCTTGACAACACTTGGTATTGTCAATATTTTTTTTCATCCACTCTAATAGGTGTGTGGTGGTATTTCATCATGGTTTTAATTTGTATTTCTCTAATTCCTAATGATGCTGAGCGTCTTTTCACATCTTTATTTGCCAACCATTTATTCTCTTTATTGAAGTGTCTGTTCAAGTCTTTATCTAATATTGTAAAATTTTAAGTCCTTATCTCATATTGTCAAGTCCTTATCTCATATTCCTTATATATTCTGGACATAAATCTTTTGTTGCACATATGATTTGTGAATATTTTCTTCCTATATGTAGCTTATCTCCTCATCCTCTTGGCAGTATATTTCCAGAGTGAAAGATTTAATTTTGATGAAGTTCTATTTATAAATAGTTTTTCTTTTATGGATGATGAGTCCAGTATAATTTTAAGAAGACTTCACCCACCCCCAGGTCAGGAAGTTTTTCTTCTAAAAGTTTTATTTATAGTTTTGTTTTACATTTAGAACTATGATCTATTTTGAATTATATCTGTATAAGGTGTGAGGTTTAGGTCAAGGTTTGGGTGTTTGGTGTATTTGTGTATGAGTGAGAGAGAGAGAGAGAAAAACGATGACTAATTGTCCCAACACAGTTTGTTGAAAAGACTATCCTTTCTACACTGAATTGCTTTTGCATTGTTGTCAAAGATCAAATGACCATATATATGCAGATCTATTTCTGGACTGTTTACTCTGTCCCATTTATATCTATCTCTATGCAAATACCACACAATAATGATTAGTGCACCTTTACAGTAAGTTTTTTAAATGGCTAATGTGATTCCTCCAAATTTTTTTTTCAAAATTGTTTTAGTTATTCTAATACTTCTGCCCTTCCATAAATTTTAGAATCTGGCAGTATAACTAAAAAGAAAAAATTCTGCTGGAGTTTTGATTGGTATTGCATTATATTTACAGATCACTTTGGGGATAGCTATACTTTTATTATGCTATGTCTTTAAATCACAGCATGACTTTCCATTTATTTGGGTCTTCTTTTATTTCTTTCACTAGGATTATGTTGTTTTCAACCTACAGTTCTGCATCTTTTTTGTTAGATTTATATTTAAGTATTCAATTTTCGGAGCTATTGTAAATAGTGCTTTTTGTTAAAATTTTGACTTCCAATTATTCATTGCTTAATTTAGGAATATAATTGATTCTCCCAAGTAGTTTCCTTTCCTCCTGGAAAATCATCTACCCCACACCCACAGCATTAATGCTCTCTGACTAGAAGGCTGCATTGCCGCATTAAAAACATGATGCTGGATTTTAACCTACTAATGAAGTATACTATTGTTATTAAAATTTCTCATGGAAAGTGAAGGAGAAAAACTAGTCATCTTTTCATGAATTTATGCTGTTATTTTACAGGAAGTGGCAGTATTTATTTCACAAATCAAATAAAAACTCCTCATTTTTAGTATTTCAAGGTAACTTTCTCGAAAACATATATCTCAAATAATACTGTGGATGGATTAGTGAGACCACACTAGAAGGCAGCTACATAGAAATGTTCCAAAATACTAACCACTCTTCCTAGAGAAAGTTAATTGGCTCTTAAGTTATGGAATAGCCAGTCTGAGGCTAACGAACCTTTTTTATGGTCTATGTCATTCATCACCAATATGTAGTTTTGTGATACCTTGGAGGTAAGAGGGACACACGGGGCTGTGCAAACTCTCTGAAAAGCAGTCTGGTCACATCTTACCATTGCTTGCTCTATTCTTCATTTCAGTATGGACTTTGGTTGCATTTACAATCTAATCTCTACCTACTCTGAGCTGCTGATCGCCACCACTCTCTAACTACATCTCTTTGAGTGTGTCTTATGTTTTCTACACTGTGACTTTCATGAGAAAAGTCTACCTTTTAAGACATGTCTTGTCAATTAGTTGGGATAGTCTCTGAAATCTAAAGATTGCAAAAATCTGGTCTGTGAATGACCCAGGTCATGGATAGGGGAGATGAAAAAAAAGACTCAACTTGTTTGCTGCCAGACTTGCAGTAGCTGTCTTAAGAATAGTGAGGCCTCTCTCCCTTGTTTGGGCTCAGGAAGAGGACAATTGGTATCAGAAATATAACTATTAATATAATTATTCAAAGAATTTAGGATGAGGACGTAGTAGTAAGTACCACGTTTTACTTCTAAAGTTGGCAAAACTTCTGAAGGGTTGGAAAGAAGAAAGAACTTTGAATGTTTTCTTCGTTTAAGCAATCAAGATCACTCACACCTTTGAATATTCTTATCAATCTTTCAGGTTTTCTTTTGAGAGGAAAAATGTCACATTTCTTCCTCAAGCGTTGGAAGAAGAGAATATACAATAATGAAAATATTTACCTAAACAGGTTGCTTAGACTCCAGATTCAATTTAAATATTCTTATTAAACTAAATGTGCCAATTTTCCTGGAGGTCATTGATTTACATAAAAGTGTATTCTCTGTCTGTGTGGTTATAGGCTTTAAATAAAATTTATACAAGAAATTATTTTAATCTGTGGCTCAAAATAAGTTGAAAGATTATGATCATCAATATGAAAATGGCTAAGCATGAAAAGAGATATCAGGAGTCTATGTGACATGGAAAAAGAACCACCAAGTTACTTTGGTTTGTCATATTTATCCAACAGGACTGATTTAGAACTACCTCCTCTTAGATAAAGAATAAAAAGCAAATGAGGTAACTTCTTTTGAAGACTGGAAACATACAGTCCTGAAATACAGTTAATTATTATTTGAGACTTTCACTAATATTTGGCATAACTTCAAGTTTGTAGCATAACAACCATACTAAAGTTATATTTTATAAACCCTATTATATTTTATATACATTACCTAAGTTATCTCTTGGTTTATGACACAGTAAAAATACTACCAGAATAAGGGGAAAGAGTTGTTTTTTTAAAAAAGCAAGCTACATATTAAAATTAAAAAAATTTCTTGAGGTTTACCTAAAAAATTCTTTATTATTGTTATTATTGTGGTAAAATAAACAACATAAAATTTACTATTAATGACATTTAGTAAATTCACAGTGGTGTGCAAACATCACCACTATCTAGTTCCAGAACATTTTCATCACACTGAAAAGAAACCCTATACTTATATAGTAGTCACTCCCCATTTCCTCCTCCTCCAACCCCTGGAAGGCCAACAATCTGCTTTCTGTCTCTATGGCTTTGCTACTCTGGATATTTCATATAAATGGAATCATACAATATATGGCTTTTTAAAAAAATAAAATAAAATTTTTATTCTGACCAATAAGTCCTGAAATCAATATCAGAATGAAACTCAATAGCCAGTACTTTCTGACCTGAGGGGGTGGAAGAAAAAGAGAAAGGCAAGAAGGGGAAGTGCCTTACATAATTTCATGATGACTGATTTGACAAAGTAAGGAAGAGTTTGAACTGACTCCAAAGACAAAAGGAATCCTATTTTAATATCTCTTAACTATAAAGATGATGACATAACTTTTAGAAAGATAAAAAGAAAATGGAATAGCAGACTATACATTTAAAAATATATCTAAACTATTCAATCAAAATATAGAAGAAAATAAAATTGGTGAAAATGTTTTAGTATATATATAAACAGTGACACTTGTAAATTAAAATTATCCATTAGAAAGTTTTGAAGTTTATATAATCAATATATAGTTTACATGCATATAGAAGGTCTATATATGAGCTTTTGAATGCCATCTGAAAATCCTCGTCAACAATAATAGATTTTTTTCTCAAACAGATATCTGAACATCAAATAGATAAAGAGAGCACACATACTTCAGTGTCTAAAGAGAAATGTTAAGATTGTTTACTGCATTAAACAAGACTGATTTTAAGTAGGACATAATATAAAAAATTAAGCATATATAAAAAAATACGTATCTTAGAAGTATCAGCTCAAAAGCTTATTGACTTTATTTTTCATCATGTGGTATAAGTTATGAATTAAGATTTCCATAGATAGTGGGAAAAACTTGACAGAGAAAAAATTTAAGTAAATGAGTCTATATAACAGAAGAATAAATTACCAGAAATAATATTCAATTTTACAGATAATTTAACCATGAATTTTAAACAGTGTAATTATAGATAGCTTACTAACTCTGTCACATAACAGCTGTGACTCTAGTCCAATTACTTAACCTTTCTTAGGGCTCCAATTTCTTATTTGTAAAATGGAAATAACTCTCTACCTCATAAGTAACAATGAGTAACTGAGAATAAGGCATGCAATGCATTAAAAAGGGTCTGGGGCACAGCTAACTTAACGAGTGTTTACGATTATTTTATATAGCTTCTCCTTCAAAATATGCCCACCAAAACTGTCAAACAGACTGGTTTCTGCATTTTCAGGGACTGTATTTCATTTTTAATTTTTATCATGTTTGGAAAGCTAATCATACATACTTCATTTTTTCATCAATAAAATAACCATAATGAGCTATAAATCACACTATATAAAATCTAAAAAAATCTTTCCTAAAATATGCTCTCAAGTCACAAGGCTTGTTAAGAAAAACAAACAACAAATAAAAATACCTTGAATTACTCATCTTTTGACATATGAAGACACTAACAAAGAAGTCTCCTTGGTTGATTCCTCTGAAGTTCAGTGACATTGAATAAGTGCTGATTCTTTTAATCATGTAAAATTAAAAAAAAAATTAGCTATACAAGTCAACTTACTTGATGAAGATCATCTCCCAATGCATATTCTGCAAAGTAGCCTGGAGCAGCAGATGAGGCTCTAATGGCCTGCCACATTTTGTACTGACAGCCTCCCAAATAATGAGAATTGATTCCAGGAAAATGACCATAGTTTCTGAACACGAAAGCTTTTGGCGTTATCCCTCTGTTTACTATGGTACTTACAGCAGCTACCTAGTGAATTAAAAAGTGAGCAACACCATTTTAAGCAGCAATATTTGGGATCTGTAAAAATTAAATAATACTTAGTAGTATGAATGAATTATCTATAATTCTATCCAACAAGATAAATGTGTAACACAACATCAGAGCTTTTTAAATAGATACTTCTTTATGGGACAATGGACACAAGGCCTGAAACAATTCTCAGAAATGTATTACAAGAGAACAATAATAAAAGAGATACATTTGACTACATGACTTGATTTGATTTAAAGAGACATTCAAAAAGGCATACATTTCTAGACCTTCACGTAATAATTGATCTAGCAGTAGTGAATAAAAAACTACTTTAAGATTAATAGGTAATAAATAAAAACTACTTAAAGATTAATAAGTATATTTGCATAATATCATTTACAAATTAGTCTTTGTTTCTGTGCTTTTGGAAAGCATTATGACTTTAAAACTGAAATGTAACACTATGCGAATTCCCAGGACTTTTTGATCATAGTTATTAAAGCTTGGTAGCTGGGTAACTTTGATTAAAAACTATGTCGATCACCCTGGGTCTCAGATTTTATCGCTGTCAGTTGAATTTATGTAAAATGAGCTGTATTTGTTAATGATCTGCAGTATAAATTTAAGAAGCTGAAAGGCATTGTCAAGGCCAAAAATCCTATGCCAAACCTTGCCAGGGGTCTGTTTGCTTTGCTATTTAATAAACAAAGATCATATCCCAAATTTCTGTGAGTAATTCAGGTGTGCCTCCAGGCCACTATGGATAAGAGTTGGCCATAGACTGAAATCCAAAGGGTCTTTCTCTAATTGGTATATAGACAGTGCTGGATCAAGAAACGTTTGAGTGGCTGCTCCATTTACCATGATAAATTACTTTTTGAGGAAGCTAAAGATCCCCTGTACTCACTCTATTTTTTTTATTCAAAGTTGACAACTTCCGTGATTTAAAAGCAAGCAAACAAACAAAAAAGGAGCCCTGGAAATACAAGGGAACAAGCAAGAGGTGTAGAGTACAGCCTAGGGTCCTCTCCAAGAGAGCAAGGTCATTATTTTATCAGAGCCTGTAAGGCTCTGCGTGGTCTGATCTGCCTATCGCTCCAGCCTCATCTCACATGCTGTCCTGGGATCTTTAGGCTCTAGTCTTCAGGAATTCTTTCAGTTCCTGGAATTCTCTATGACTCTTTCTTTCTTTCTTTTTTTTAATATATATATTTTATTTTATTTTGTCAAAATACAATGTGGTTGATTATTGTGGCCAATTATCTCTATGACTCTTTCTGCATAGGTCATTCCCTTTGTCAGGAACGTTCCTACTCATCAGCCTTCACACTGAGATCTCAAATCTCAATTCCTTAGAGTAGCCTTCCCTCAAGTCTCTTTATACACATACTTTCAGAGAACTGTTTTTGTCCTCCATAGCATTTATTTTAGGAAAACTGTATCTCATCTGTATGTTGCCTTACTGGGCTGTGAATTCCAAGTCTGAGTTTCCTCACTAATGTATCCAAAGTGCCTAGCACAGTGCTGACACAGTGGGCACATAATATTTGCAGAATAAATAAAAGTATGAATATGCCAGAGTTAAAGAGCAACAAAGGGAGTTCTACTTGTTTGATTTTTTTCATGTTTACAGCTTGTCATCCAAGAATAAATACAAGCTACATAGGATTCCTAGGCACACAAATCCTTTCTTATTCAAACAAGTATTATTAAAGAAAATAGAACTCAAGCAATATTCAGATCATCAGGTTCAAACAAATAAATGAGGAGCCACACTGAGACATATCTAAGTGATATTAAAAATTTTTAATTGAGGGGCTGGACCCTTGGCTCACTTGGGAGAGTGCGGCACTGGTAGCACTGAGGCCGCGGGTTCGGCTCCTATCTAGGGATGGCCGGTGTGCTCACTGGCTGAGTGTGGTGCAGACAGCATCAAGCCAAGGGTTATGATCCCCTTACTGGTCAAAAAAAAAAACACAAAAAAATTTTTTTTAATTGAAATTCCATCTGTACATTAACGTAATATACATGTGGCACATAAAATTTCTCTTTCAAAATATGAGATTTAAAAACCTCTTTAAAAATCTATTTTTAAAATTTAAAAATACCATTATTTTCCTTAAATCACTAGATTTGATTAAAATAATTATGATAAAATAATCCTTCCTTATTTTTAGTCCTAGTCTTTCATGTTCTTAAACTTTAATCTTTTACTGGATATAGAAAAGGTCTAATGATCACATCCTAAATCTTCATAGAACAACACCATATATAAGGAATTAATATAATCTATTAGAAGAAATTCCTAAGAACTTTTCCCCTTAATAAAAGGGCCCTCATAATAAGTGCTTTTGCTAGATCTTCAGTTTCAAGGAGGTGTTATATTTAATAGACTCTAACCTTACCTTAGGACAGGTGGGATTTCTTGCTGTTTCAATCATTAGTGCAGATCCCATTCTGTCCCTTTATTAAAAGAGAAGAAATAAATTATATCCAAATGATTTTGTCTCCTAACGATCAGGAGACACACACTATGCAATTACTGTTTGCCCACGGCTTTGTTGAAGCACTATGTCAGATAAGACAAGTGTAACAATATCCTCCAGGAGGCTGATAATCCAATTAATGCACATGAAACAATATGCAGTTATTTATTAATCTTTGATTCAAACTGCAAGTATCTATAGCTCTGAGGTGGAACAATCAATACAGGCTGCAGTGACTGGGAAAGATACATGGAGGTGTAGATAGCAAGGCAACATATTCAAAGCCTGGACATATACAGGGTAAAGGCACAAACGCAGAATAAATCTGTTGTTTTCAAGGTCCTCCTGACAGGATAAAAGAGCTATGTTAAGGTAAGACTGCAGAAGTATGTGTGGACTAGTTAGAGTTACTTAAAAACCAGGTCAGGACATTTAGACATTAAACTTGTTTTAGTAGATAAGACAGAGCTAATGTCATCAAAAATCTGTTTTTAAAATGATCTGAGTTGTCATATGAATTATTGCAACATTACAGAAATTGTCCTTGGGCAGCAATTTTCACAATTCCATTATAGGACAATTTTATTTCAATACAGACTTTTTCCAGACTTCATAATTATGTATTTTTCCCTGTATTGAATATAAAGACCACGGTTTACCAACCTTCCTCATAAGTAAAACCATTTTTTTAATGACATTGTTTGAATAATACTCATGTTTCTCAACTAGAATGTTAGTAAATTTCATATAAAGGTAATATTTACAAAGTGCTTAGTGATCTACCATTTACAAGCTTTTAGAAATATCAGTGTAAAATGCTTTCCAAAAAGGACAAGATCTTTGTCTTTCCTAATCTAATCTATACATTTCTTCTGCATGAAGATCAACACAATTTTATTTTTCTAAGCGTCTTTATCTTTTTATAGAACTCTTGCTGTAAAATTGGAACAGAAATCCTGAGAGCATGCTGCTTTCATACTGTGATATTTAATATGTATATTTTGGTTTTCATCCATGGTTCCTGGCTTGTTCTAACCTTATCCTGCCTTTCTGTCTTGGAACTGGCCATTGAGAAATTCTCTGACCTACCTTATCTGATCGTAAGTCATAAGACCCTCATTCCAGAAAGGGTCCTGCCCCATACCCAAGAATGAGTACTGAATGCTATACAGACAGGCCAAGAAGAATTTGAACAAACAGGCCTTGCTGAGTTTCCCCACACAGTTTGTTAATGTTAGATCATACCCTTTTTGTCCAGTAACATTTCTACACAGTTGTTTTCAATCATGCCTATGTAATGAAGCTTCCATAAAAACCCAAGAGCACAGAGTTTGGGGAGCTTCTGGACAGCTGAACATATGGAGGTTCCTGGAGTTGCACACCCGAGGAAAGCATGGACGCTGTGTGTCCCTTCCCCCACACCTCACCCTATGCATCTCTTAGTCTGTATCCTTTGTAATATCCTTTATTTACAATAAACCAGTAAACATAAGTATATGCTTCTTTGAATTCTGTGAGCTTTCAAGCAAACTAATCAAACCCAAAAAGGGGGTGTGGGAACCCTGATGTACAGCTGGTTAGTCATAAGTTCGAGGCCTAGACTTGTGACTGGCATCAAAAGTGGGGGGAAGTCTTAGGGACTGAGGGGGTATAATCTGACACTATCTCTCGGTAGATGGTGTTAGAATTGAATTGGAGGATACCCTGCTGAAGAATTGCTGGCTTGCTTGTCAGTGGGGAGAAATCCCCCATGCATTTGGTCACAGAAGTTGGTTTTCTGTGTTGACTGTTGCGGAGACAGCAGAGGAAAGAGAGTGTGTGTTTTTTTCCACTCACACACTTTTAAGCAAAGTTCACTTTATTTTTTGTTTAAAACTTGGTTTTATCAAAAGAGCTAAAATACTTTAGTGAATTAAGTTATGAATATAAATTTGAAGAGAAAGTTGGGAATGGTAATTGCTTATTTCAGAGATGTTAAAATATGAAAAAACTCTCAACATTCCTAGAGTCTACTGATGCTATAATTAAACACAGTGCCCCTAAAATAACACAAAATCATTGTCAGTATATTAGTTGAGCTACAAAGTGAGCTCAGGCAAGAACAGAAAAAACACCCAGTCAAACCACAAAATCATGAAACTAACTCATCGTTTTAAGCCACTGAATTTTAAAGTGGTTTGTTGGCTGCAAAGGCTAAGTGAAAAAGCAAAGAAAAAACAACTACACTTATAAAAAGTTTATCAACACTGTTATTAATAATGAAGTCTTTGAAAGAGCAAAAATGAAATAGCAATATGCAAATATGTGAAGATACTCTCATGAATAACAGAAGAAAAAAACATTTCACAGTAGAGAAGCTGATTTTACAGTAAATTTTCAAACCTTCATTAAAAAATCTTAACAAAAAGTATTATGATTTTATAATTTAATGAGAACTGATATGAATTATATTTTTCTAATAGACACAAAAGACCCAAAAATAAGTAACACACAATAATGGGTGAGAAGATTTCACGACAGGAAAGAGGTCAATATTCCACAAAATAACTGATATATTTCATGTAATCTCCATCAAAATATCAGTGGGGTTTTTTGATAAAAATAATGTAAGATTCACTTTGAAGATTAAATGAAAATAGCTAACAAAATTGTGGAAAAGAATAATGAGAAAAAGACTTGCTATTTCAATAAAAAAACATAAAATAAAGGTTCGACAACTAAAATTACAGAATTTGTACAAAAACAAACAAATCAATAGAAAAAACAAAAAGCTGGACATAGATTCTAATGTAGTTAAGAATTTAAAATATAATAAATGTGATGTTTCAAATTAGTGAAAAAAAGGAAAAAAAATACTTGGTAAATGATATTGGGACATTTGAATTAATATTTGAGGAAAAAAAGCTTGACCTCCTAATAACATAAATCAAAATAAATTTAGGTGACTTAAGAACTAAATAGAAACAATAAAACCTTAGGACTAGAAATAATATATTTAACTGCTATCAGGGTAGAAAACACTTTATGAACATGAAAGCAAGTTAAAAATCATAAGGAAAAGACTTGGCTAAATGAAAATTTTTAAATCCTCTACATTAAAAAAAATTGTTAATGAAAAATCACTTTTTCAATATCCGGTCAATATATTTACAATACAGAGAGGAATACCCCAATAGGAAAAGAAGCAAAGATAATGCCCTCAAAATTTACAAAAAATGAATATAATAAAAAAATTAAAAATATTCAAACTGGCCAAAAAAGTGATGTAAATTGAAACACCAGTTTCAAAATCTCTCAAACTGATATAGTTTTAAACATTAAATTGTTTTGTGTTCATGAATATTTCATGAAATAGAAATGCAAAATGATGCTGATGGGTAAGTATGATAAAACAACTATGTTGAAAATAATTCATTTTATATGCATCAAGATTCTTAAAAAATGTATACTCTCTGAACCAAAATTTCACTTATAAAAATGTACCTTAAAGGGGGCCGGCCCGGTGGCGCACTGGATAGTGCGCCGCTTGGGAAGCGCGGCGGCGCTCCCGTCCGAGGGTTCGGATCCC
>NW_007727057.1:216203-216643 GCF_000696425.1 Galeopterus variegatus
ATACAGACCGGTTCCCGCTCACTGGCTGAGCGAGGCGCGGGAGCAACGCCGAGGGTTGCGATCCCGTTGCCGGTCCCGGTCCGGTACGGGGGCGACACTGAGGGTTGCGATCCGTTGCCGGACACGAAAAAAAAAAAAAAAAAAAAAATGTACCTTAAAGATATAATCAGAGATTTAAGTAGAGATGTAGGATACCCATCTAAACTTTATTTTAAACTGCAAAAATATCTGAAGTATCCTTCTTTTCCAAAGGGGAATTTGTTAAATAAAAAATAGCTCATTCACAAATGAGATAGTGAACAACCATTAAAACATGTTTCAAAAGATATTTAATAATAGGAAATCAAACATCATCCTGATACCAAAACCAGGTAAAGATATAACCAAGAAAGAAAACTACAGGCCGATATCCTTGATGAATATAGATGCAAAAATCCTCA
>NW_007727057.1:216655-244234 GCF_000696425.1 Galeopterus variegatus
GAAGAGTGCAGAATTGAGACTGAATTCCTCCTCATTTAAAAGGGATGGGAGCTTGCAGCACTCTTTACAATAGCCAAGAGTTGGAACCAGCCCAAATGTCCATCATTGGATGAGTGGATACGGAAAATGTGGTATATCTACACAATGGAATACTACTCAGCTATAAAAACGAATGAAATACTGCCATTTGCAACAACATGGATGGACCTTGAGAGAATTATATTAAGTGAAACGAGTCAGGCACAGAAAAAGAAATACCACATGTTCTCACTTATTGGTGGGAGCTATAAATAAATAAATAAATTCACTCGCACAGACACACACAAAACCGGGGGAGGGGGGAGAAGATATAACAACTACAATTTTTTGAAGTTGTTACAACAAGCAAACAGAAAGGACATTGTTGGGTGGGAGGGAGGAGAGAGTGGAGGGAGGGAGGTTTCGGTAATGGGCCATAATAATCAACCACATTGTATGTCGACAAAATAAAAATTTAAAGGAAAAAAAAAATAGGAAATCACTTGTGATAAAATGCTGAGTGAATATGTAGGATACAAACCATATGTGCATTATCATCCCAGTTTTGTGAAGGGGATGAATATACACACACTCACAACCACAAACACACACACACTTGTTTATATGTAGGAAATTCTGGAGAGAAATAACATCACCACATTAATAGTGCTTTTATTCTTAGGGGGACTATAAATTATTTTCATTATATATTCTCTATTCTCCATATAATGTTTATTTTAAAAAGACATTAACATTTAACACCAGGGCCGGCCCGGTGGCGCACTGTGCTAGTGCGCCACTTGGGAAGCACGGCGGCGCTCCCTTCGAGGGTTCGGATCCCACATACAGACCGGTTCCCGCTCACTGGCTGAGCGAGGCACGGGGGCAACACCAAGGGTTGCGAACCGTTGCCGGACACGGAAAAAGACAAAAAAAAAACAAAAAAAAACATTTAACACCAAAATTGTGCTTCCTATAAACTGACCAACTGATATATTCTGAAATGTGGGCAAAAATTTCAATTTAAAGTTTCTTACCATAGCATTGTGATTTACAATCACAAAAAATTAGGAACAACATAAATGTCTTAACCGTCTATAAATATTTCTTTTCCATTTCCTAAAAGGAAGTGGTTAAGAAAATATGGTAACATCACACTCTGGAATACAGTGTACTCTTTAAAAATGTGTCAAGAGATCTTAATAAAGTTGGAAAAAAAGAGAAAAGATACAAATTTGCAACTACTATATAATTTCAGCTACATAAAATGTATATAAATATGTACTATGGTCTAGAAAAAAACTAGAAGGAAATATACTGCAAGGTCTACAGCTCTGAATAATAGGACTGTGGGTGATTTGAAGTTTCTATGTTATGCTTACATTTTTGGCTTTGTAATATTTGGAAAGAAATCTAAAAATTATTACATGTTTTAGAAGAATGATGCAGAAAAGATTAATATGTTACGTAAAAATAATAGGATATAAATATTATCTATATACAATATATTTTTTAAAAGGCAACTGTTAAGTTTTACATGCAAATCTCACACCCAAGAAAACAATGACTAGAATGTGATTCACTAAAATAGTAACACTAGTTATGTCTAATAGTGGAATTAATGATATTCTTCTGTACATTCTGTATTTTTCAAATTGTAATATGCACAATTACCTATATAATTAGAACATTTTTAAAAAGGATAATCATAACTCACTTAAGAATCTTTTCCCATGTTTGACTGTCATAAAATGCATGGCTCCAACTCATTTTGACTGTTCCAACAATGACATTTTGTGAAAATACATCTGATCCTAATTTTCGGTAAAGTTCCTCACATTCATCCAAGGGCATATGAAACAATCCCAACATGAAAGCTAATATAGCACCTGAAAGAAAGAATCTTTAGTTTTTTTTATCAGCTATGACATTAGAGAACTTAATAAGTATAAGAACTCCTGAGTCACAGATCTGGCTAAAACTATAGCTTTGATACCTATACTAGATCATCTTGGACAAATTAATTAGCTTCTCAGAGCTCCAATTTTTTCATCTGTAAAATGGGGATAATAACTAAAATTCCTAAGTCTTCTGTACTGGAATAACACATGTAAAGGGCTTTATCAGGCTTCAAAAAGGATGAAATAAGTGCTAACCAATTATAATAATGAAGATGATAATTTAATATATATATATATATATATATGTATTGTTTTACCTTAATATATAAGAAAGATATTGTGGTAGATAATGTCCTTTCTAACATTATTAAATTACTTAGTTTTGGTTATAGAATACAGTATATTTGACAACTCACCAAATTCATTAAGCAAACTCTCTTTCAGGTTTGTCTTGGGAACCAACGCAATTAAAGAAATTAGGTACTCTGGCATGTCTTTTTTAGTCAATCTCAGATATAGTTGAAATTGGCAGGACACACTACCACCTAGTGTGTCCAGCTGGCCTAGCCCTGAACTACAGAAAAAGGGGAGGAGAAAACTTTGGGGTATTAGGAAAGGGGCCCTTGACAGGGCCAACACGTGTATTATCGTCATTGCTTAATCTGAGATTGTGATAAAATATGAAGAAAAAGCAAGAAATCACTATCATAATGTGTTTTACATATTTTATACTTTGTGTTATTCTAATAAAAGATCAGACAGCTTATGTTTTAAAAATACATTATGACGTAACTATACTAGAAATTATTTTTTAATTTGCAGAAAATCTCTAATTAACACAAATAATCTTCAAAAAAATTAACTTCCTTTCTTTTTAAGTAGAGCTACTAAAAAGATGAGCAGATATTAAAAAACTAAATTAATTTTACTGAACTAGTAAAAACACTAAACTAAAACTAACTATATTTTTATTAACTTTATAAAAATCATAAGTGCGAACAAACTTAGAAAATACAAAATGGCAAAAAGAAAAGAAAATTATAAGTACTGTAATACAAGTTAAGGTGAACATAAGCTAGAAGACACAATAGAAAAGATATATTGTGATAAATACAGAAATGTACATATTATATAAACTGATACTGTACTTCATGGATGGATCTCTGAGATTTGAGATTCTCTTTATTGAGCACCCACTACCAACAGTTGTGCCAAAGCAAGACGTTAGCTTTTCGACATGTTTAACTGTTTGAATTGCCAGGACCATTCCAAAATTTTAAAGAAATGGTCAGGATATTTTCAAAAACTGTACCAAAGAACGCTAGTCATGGGAAATGTTTCTTAAAGAAGTTTTCAGAGTTAAATCAATTTGGAATATACATATTACTTTCCTATCTTAAAAGTCACAATACATTTTTAACACACTAAAAGATCTCAGAAATCCCTCTGTAGAGAAACCTGTTCAATTTCCTTTAACACAGCATTTTCCAAATTTGCTCACATCCTGAGGAATTAACATTCAGCAGAACATTATTGGAATCACTGATTCCTTATTCTGTTGAATTGTCCCTGTAACTGCTCTCATTATTTAGTTCTGAAAATTGAGCATCAATTAACATGCCCTTTGGCAACATCTGTCATGCTCAACACAGATAATGTACAGAAATCATTTGGTTTTGTTTATAGTGGTCTTTAGAAGTACTACTATAACTTAAAAGAAATGGATATAAAGTCTATGAAAGGTAAACTAATGTAAAGTAAGAAATTATCAGGTCAAGCATTAAAATACACAGAAAAGATCTGTAATCTGAATAGTCCTTGAATACTCCCTGAGAGGTAGGCAATAGCTATGGGTATCCTGAGAGGCTTAATGTACACATGGGGTGGGGAGGGGGGAGGAGAGGAAAATACAGACAGGTGAGAGAGCTGATGTAAGGAAATAGAAAAAAAAAAACAAACAGAAAACGAAAATTCATCTGATGGTGAGTCTGCAAAAACTAAGATATTATTCAGTAACAATTGTATCCTAAATTACCAATTTCTTCTGTACAAACACAAAACTACAATTTTAAATGTATACCAACTAGCAATATTTAAAAGTAGCCTTTTAAGAACACAGATTCTCACATTTAGTAATTTAAGTTCTGGCTTCAACCAACCAGATATAAAGTGGTATAGAAAACAATTTCCTCAAAGAGAGACACCTCTCACAAGAAAGTAAACTCTTATCCATCTTTAATTTTCTTTTGGTTCAAGTAAAATATGAGTACCTACATCCCTTGTATTTCATTACTCTCCTTAAGGTGAATATACCATAAATCAATAACATAATTTGTATTTGTCAGTGTAGCTTATTTAAAACATATTAAAAAGCACCTTAAAATCTACTTCTGAATGTTAACATATTCATAATAAACATTTTTGAAAGTTCACTAAGCAAAGTGTTATTCATCATCAAAACATGAAACTAATATCCATTGTTTCAGAGAATGACCACAATTTAAGCATAAAGGGCTACTGTTCCTTTCCTTAATGCACTGATGAAATACACTTCTACATTATAATTACCTGTGCTTACACCACAAATGTAATCAAAGAGCTGATGAACTGGCTTCTGAGTAAGTTCAACTAATTTTCGCAGTGTCTGAAGAGCAACCACACCCCTGCAGAAAAAATAAAGGCAAAATAAGAATTCCTGTTTCAAGGAAAATTAATTTTTTAAGTTATTAAGTAAAACAGTTCTACAAATTGCTTTTATAGCTTATATACTGACATGAAAAGTAATAATATAAATTAGCATCAGTAAGAATTGCCTTACCAAATTTTTAGGATCAATTTTGAAAATCCAGTATCTAAAAATGGTATAAAACCTCTGCTATGGCAACACATTTTAAAATTTATACTAGTATTTCTTTAAATAAGAATACAAAAATGTGCCAATATATGATTTTTTTAAAACACTCCAATTCTGGAAAACATTTAAAATCTCCACTCACCAGTTTTGGGATGCCATATGTTGGTATCTTCTCTTACCAATTACAGCTGATCACCTATGCTTTTATACATTTGTGCTTTGTATGTTTCACTAGTCAGATTTTTAAGCTCCCTTTTATTTACTCATTTTTTAAAACTCTTGATAACCTTAGGATAATCCTCTGCATTAAGACTGTATTAATTAATGCTGCTGATTTTGTTCATTATTCAATCCTTGACAAAGGCAGTAAATAACTTCATGAAGGAATGTGAAAAGATGAAATAGCCTCAGAGGTGAAGGCCAACTCAGGGTGTGTGTACCATGTGGACAATTCTTAACACTGGAAGAATATACAAAAATAATGAGAAGTTCTATTCCCAATACAAGGTAGGGGGGAGATAGGTCTCGGAATACACGGTATTTAGGCACCACAAAATAAAATCTAGACAGTCAAATTGTGCCTTGATCTTGCTAACAGGAAGTCACTAGTAAATATCATAAGATTAAAGTAGAAAACTAAAGATGCTGATTTCTTTTTTATGGCAACAAATAATTTGGATTTGAAAAGAAGTAAGAAGACAAGATGACTTACGAGAGATATACATTATTAATTCAAGGTGAATCATGAAGAATTAAAGATAATGCTGGATTAAAACATATTTAACAATGTGACCTCCTTTGTCTCTTATATAAAGGAAATTAATATTCACAAAGAAAAACATCTAAAGACAACAAATCAAAATATTAAAATAATCTTGGAGTTGTGAGCTACGATTTTTATTTTCTTTATATTTTTCTTTTTTTCTCCCAAGTTTCTCTAATTACTTGTATACTCATTAAAAAAAACAAAAAAACAAAAAAATACTAAACCAAGGTTTCTCAGCAGCAGCCTGACTGATATTCTGGGTCAGATAATTCTGTTATGGGGTGCTGTCCTGTGCGTTGTAGGATGTTTAGCATCTAAGATTTTTCTCTCTTCAGTTGGCCAACTGAGCACTTCTATATGGATGTATGTAACCTTATATTTAACATTGTCCGAAACAAAACTCACCTGTCCCTGCAATTCTGACCTAGTCACCTACAGGATTTACACTTAGAGTAATCTGAACCTATTTCTACCACATCCAGTCTCCCCCTTTTTATCAAAATTTTCTTGTATATCTTTCCTTCCTCCTGTTTCCCACTGCCACCATCTGAAGTTAGTACTTTATTGTTCTATGCCTAGATTATTAAATGGCTTCCTTCTCTCATCACTCAACTCCCTCCCTCACATTAATGTCAAAGTCTAAAAGACTCAGATGACATATAGGACCATGGAATTTAACAAAAAAATAAGGGCAGTACTTGAACATATTCAAGAGTGATTGGTAAAGCAGGTTTACCAGACAGAGAAATCAGAAGGGTTAAGTTCAAGCTAAGAACAACAGTCAGGGCATGTACTATAAATCTAAGAGGTAACAGTAGAGATGGCAGGGAACTGAAACCCAACCTAGAAAATAATGAAGAAAAGGTTCAGAAATGCCAAAGAATCTAAGCAACAAGTAGGCAGGAACTATACAAACTAAGAGAATAAGAAGGACGAATGGATTGCCAGTAGTAAGGATGGACCCTGATAGTGAGATTATCTCCTTCTAAACAAAAAATGCATTTGTTTCTTCAACAAGTTAGCACCAGGACTGGCATCTACAAGTGAAGACATAGGGAGCCAGGAAGTTATTGACATAGACTCCTTTTCTAACCCATCACTTTATTAAGTGACCAGTCCACTGATATATATGGGTAAGATAAACATAACAAAAAAAGCTAAAATTACAAAACACTGCCAAGATTTTAAGAGAATAATAGTTGATAAGCTAAGATTTTAAGAGAATAATAGTTGATAAGAGACAAAAGTCGATAGTTGATAAAAGAATAATAGTTGATAAACTACCAAAAAGTTCTGAAAAGACAAAACTAAAATATGAATACTACATCAAATAGAAATAAAAAGTAATTTGGGTATATTTTAGAGTAGCTTAAAACAATTTTCTGTTTTATTTTAAAATTTGATTTTATAATGATAATAATTACATTAAATCTGTTTTTTTTTTAAATCCCTAAAGCTGAATTGAATCTGTAGTTTTTAAAAATCATTTTTCTAACCTTACCTTGTCCCTCCACCATCAATAGTGAGAATTCGGATTCCTCTCCCTTTCACTGGATCCACATAGCCAATTAAGGCCAAAATTTCTCTAACTGCAGCCTGAAGAGTTTCATCCTTAATTTGTCTCAGTCGTAACAAATATGGAATAATTCTTTCCTATGTTAAGAGAAAAGATAGTTTGTTGCTTTAGTCAAATCAAGAGTGAAAAGATATGATTATTTTTAACCAACACATGTAGATTATCACATGAAATCAAGGTACCAGTGTTCATTACTTCCTCAGTAATCTTAAAAGATAGATTAGTTTTTGACACATTAATGTCAATTAATATCTAGACTATATTCGTCCTAATATTGAGGACAAAAATTAACCTCCATCCTAATATTTTCTTTAAAAGATGCAATGCGTAACAACTAGAGAACAATTTACTTTACACAAATTTACGAAGTATTGTTACAATGAAAGGTTAAGTTAACATTATAACAATTACACAATATTTTGTCCAAATTCTAAAGGTAAGAGGATGAAACTGCTTCATAGTAATTTTTGGTAATTAAACTTTTATTAGAAGGAAAAAATAAATCATCTTGTATACGCTGCACCTGGGATACAAGGGGACCTCATGGTGGAAAATAAATAAATGTTAGTTAATAAATAAAAATAAGGTAGAAGGTAAAAGCTGACCATTACAACAAAATAATTTAAATATCTGGGCATTCAACTTCACATTGTTGTTGATTGCAGGCAAGAGCTTAAATTCTAGGGTTCTATGTCAAGCTTCCCAAAGATTCTCTAGCTTTTGTACAAAGAAGCATCTCATATGGTCAGGACTCCAGGTTTCAGAGAATGGCTGAGTGGCAGCTGTTCTTTTGCTGTTTAACCTTCATTAAATCAAATAATTTTCTAACATATCACTCATTTAGTTTCTTTTCTATGATCAATCAAAACAGAAATAAATTTTTTTTTCAAAAAAAATTTTTTTTGCCCTGGCTAGTATTGAGCTCCAAGGCCCCAGAAGATGAACTTGAACAATGGGTAAGGATGGAAATGCAAATTTCCATTTCTGTTTAGGATGGAACAATCGGCGAGAGATCAATGCTTATGCCAAGAACAACTAGAAAAGCCAACAACTAGAAAAGCTTGTTAAAATACAAGAAAGTACCATCTGTTTAAAGGCACCAGAGAATTCCTCAAGCAATGAGGACAGGAGGGGCTAAAATCTGGAGGGAGCATAACTGCTGGGAAGTGAACTGGTAAACTATAGCTTTTCTTTCCTTGGGGCATTTGATGATTCTGGGAAGATGCGAAGGATCAAAAAACTGGATTTGGTTCAGACAGAGGGCCACAAATGGAGGACAGAGAAATCAACTGAGCATTTAGAGTTTCATGGGTTTGGAGTGACAAAACCGAAGACCTAAGAGGCTTCAATTACATGGCTGGTTTCGCCTGAAGACATTTGCTAGATTGTGAAACTATGACGTATGGGAGGCATTGCTGAAGATCTCTAAAAATCAGAGTGGAATTTTCTGTATTCTTGAGATTTTAGGACCCAAAGGGGCGATGGTAGTAAACACACCAGGCTCTCAACTGAAAGCCCTTGAAGAAAATGCTCCCAAAACAGGACAAACTAGAGGTCTTACCGAAATTGTAACAAATCCATGACACCGCTCTGACTCTAACTGAATTAAGGTTATCAGTGCCCTATTCTATATGCCAAGCAGAGGAACAAATAAACTCTCTGGAAAAAGAAATCATCTGATATAATCTGTATCCTATACAATTTTTTTATTCACCATGTCTAGCACTCATAAAAATTATAATGTATGTGAAACCAGTATCAAATGATCAAAGACCAAAAAGTGATGCTCATATTAAAATTATCAGTAAAAGATGTTAAAATAAAAATAAAATTACCATCTCAAAACATCATATACCTAAAAATTAATTTAACAAAAAAAAATCCAATGAATGATGTGCAAGATGCCCACATTAAAAAAATTTTAAATACTAAAATTAGGAAAATAAAGATGACCCAAATAAATGGAAGAATATACCATGTTTATGGCTCTGAGGACTCAATTTTGTCTTCGAAGACCCAATTCACCCTAAATTGCTCCACAGATTCAATGCAATCCCACCATGATTTTCTTCTTTACTTTTTCATTTTTTGGTAGATAAGCTGATTCTAAAATTTATATGGAAATATGACATGTCAAAAATAGCCAAGCCAATATTAAGGGAAAAAACAAAGAGAATTTACACTACAGGTACTAAATTTATTACAAGATACAATAATTTAGGCAGTGCAGTATCGGAGCAAAAACAAACAAATATACCAATGGAACAAAACACAGTATCTAGAAATAGACCCATATATAATTGCATGATTTATGACAAAATCCTTTCAATAAATGGTCTGGGTCAACTAGATATGCAAAAAGAGAAAAAAAGGTCAGGATTGTTACCTCACAGCATACAATCAAATCTAAGTATATCCCTGTAAAAGGTAAAACAAAGTCTTAGAATAAAACTCAGGAGACTACCTTTATGACCTTAGGATAGGCAAAGATTTCTGAAACAGGACACAACGTACTAACCATAAATGAAAATATTTATAAATTGGACTAAATCAAAACTAAGAATATCTGTTCACCAAAAAAACACAAGAGTGAAAAGGTAAGCCACAGAGTGGGAAAATACATTTGCAAGACATACACACATGCATGCACACACACACACACAAATGAAGGGTCTTCAAAAAGTTCACGGAAAGATTCATATTATTTTTTAATTCATTTTTCCATGAATTGTTTTAGGTATTCTTGTATGTGTGTGTGTGTGCATGTTTTAGGTATTCTTGTATGTGTGTGTGTGTCATATATGACATATATAAGACAAGAAACTTATAGCCATATTATATAATGAAATTGTACAAATCAATAAAAAAAAGCTGAACCCAATGGAAAATTGGGCAAGACCTGGAGAAGGCATTTCACAAAGGAAATGTGCAAATGGCCAATAAACACTGGAAAAAGGGCTGGCCAATTTAGCTAACTCAGTTGGAGCTTGGTGCTGATAACACCAAGGTCAAGGGTTTGGATCCCTAGCCACCACTGACCAGCCACATAAAAACAAAAATAAAAACAAAACACTGGAAAAGATGCTGAATTTCATAGCTACCAGACAAATACAAATTAAAACAGTAATTTAATATCACTTAACACCAACAAAATTGCTAAAATAAAAATGATAAAAAATATAAAGTGTTGGAGAGGAAGTAGAAAAAACAGAAGGTTCATACAATTCTGGTGAAAGTATAAACTGGTACAAGCACTATGCAAAACTATTTGGCAGTATCTACTAAAGATGAAAATATACAACTCTATGACCGGCAATACTACTCTTAGGTATACACCCCAAAGAAATGAAGACACGTGTTTTACAAAAGACACATCCCTGAAGCACTATTCCTAAATATTCCCAAACTGGAAACCAGCCAAAAGTCCATCAGTAGTAGAATGGATAAATACATACGGTATATTCATACTATAAAATATACCACAATGAAAATGAACGTTCTGCAATTACATCCCACAACATAGAGGGTTCTCACAAAGATAATGTTAAGAGAAAAAAAAAAAAAAGACATAAAAAAGCACATGCTGTATCATTCCATTTGCATAACATGCAAAAATAGGCACAACTAATCTATGCTGCTAGAGTTGAGGAAAATGGGTCAATCTTTTTGGGGATAATGTTTGGAGTGTTGGTAACATTGTCATTTTGGGTAGTGGTTATATACATGTGTCCAATTTTTGAAAAATCATGGAGCTATATATGTACTATATTTTCTACATATAATAATTTTATAAAAGATTAAAATAAAACAGAGGATATATGAATCAATTTGAAGGGGGCCCTACTAGTCAAAGTTGTGACAAATTTAACATTTAAAAAAGGGGAGGGGGAGAAAAAAGATTGTAGAAACACATTTAATTTATGAAAACCCATGAATACATAATGATAATTTTTTTAAAGGTACAAAAAATTCATGTCATCATCGAGGCAACTATTAAAGCAACACATTACTTTGAAAATTGGTGCCTAAAAAGCAATTAAGTAGCAATTTGTGGTAATGGGTATGCTGCCAGTATGAATCTGGCCCTCACATTAAGGGCACGAGGGTAACAATCAACTTTGTATCTCATGAATATTCTTAATAAAAAAAAAGAAATTAAGCATTTCTCTTGTCTTTCATGTAAAATTTGCCTTTGAGAATACCTAAATAGCTTCAGCTGGTGAAGGAAAGCTCTATGTTATAGGGGAATGTCAATTATAATGTAGAAAGAGTGATAGAATTAGAAATTCATCATTCTGCAACTCTAATGAAATGATTAGTTCTGAAAATGATTAGGTTAATGGTTCATGGGATAATGCCTTAGCATAACTGTTCAATTAAAAAGCAGACTGTCAACACCCTAATCCAGTGGTCATCCTTAGTGTTATTAACAGTGGTTTAACCAGTTGTTATGTGTGTCCTGATACAATGCATTATGAGGCACAGGACATTACCTACAATGTGCTCTAGCAAGAAAATGTTTAATTCAATCAAGCCTTTATATTTAAATGCCAGTGTTCAGGAAACAAAAAGGAAAGAGAAACACAAAATAACACCAATTAGAAAGAAGCTAGGTAAATCTAGAAAAGAGTCATTCCACAAGTTAATCATCCTAGTCTCTTTAACTAGTCAGTTTTGAAGGTAAGGATGAAGAAGGCAGGAGTGAGGAAGACAAGGGTGAGGAAGGACAGTGTTTTATTATAAGTGACTTAGAGAAATAATCAGATGCAATGTTTGCTGTAGTCTGGACCCACATTTGAATCCAATCAGTTATAAAGAACATTTTTGAACTGGGTATACGATAGATGAACATTTACTGATACAGAAAGATGCACATCATAAACTCAGAAACAGGTTATGAAACAGTATATACAGAATGAGTTTATTTGAGCATATATGCACAGGACAATTTCCAGATGAATATTGTGGCAGACATTACTAATGTTCACCAATACCCAGTTTTTTTTCCCTTCCAAGCACAGAGAAGGCTGTACTTCTCAGGCCCATGCAATTGGACTGGATACATAGGTCGTGAGTAGAAAAAAGACCTGTGGCACCTTCTGCTGAAATACCCTCATCCTGCTATAAAAATCATGGAGTAGGCCTTCTATTGAGATACAGGTAATAGAACCTCTACCACATGGAGGTTCACTGTGCTAGAGAATCACCCAAACCCACAACCAACTTTACACAAGTGAGAAATAAACTGTTGTGTTAAGTCACTGAAATTTTGGTGTTGTTCGTTATCAGAGCTCAATCCAGCTTAATCTGATTAGTACAGATATACTCTAACACACTACAGTGATATAAATTCAGGGTAGCAGAAGTATATTTTTATTTTACTTTTGCTTTTTTTCCCCTAGTATTCTACAATGTCCATGTGCTGCACTTTTTTAAAACAATAGATGATTTTTATTATTTAAAAATACAATGCAAGGAGATCACCTTAATCACCAACAATAAAAAAAAATTATCAAAGACAATTCCCTAGATGTGGCTGCCATAAATGCAGCACACAAAAGAGAAAAACTAGTTTCTGTAGGGCATTAGGTACCAAAGACAATTCCTTAGATATGGATACCATAAATATGGTATACACATAGAAAAGTAAAATTCATATAGGTGTTTTTATAACAAAAAATTATAGCATTTTCAAAAAGCTCAGCTTTTGATAATAAAGAAAAGTTTAGTGGGAAAGCTCACATGAGAGAATACATGCAGACATGTCTTAAGCAATTACTCAGTTCATGGTCTTTTAGATGATTAGTATTTACGGTAAGGATGACAACTTTCCTCAGCCTATCTAGATTTTCATTAATAATTGATCTGAAGATACATTCCTATACTGCATTTCTTCTTGTTATTGGAGGGTCCTTAGATGTGGGATCAGTTATGCAAGATAAAAAGAGTACTCAAAGCTTCAAGTAGCAAGACCCTTCATAACAGACTAAAATTGCACACTACTCAGAAATCCATCAATAGTACAATGAATAAGTTGTGGTACAATGAATAAATTGAAATACATTCATACCATGAAATATAAAAGCAAGGAGAATGAATGATTTACAACTATTCACAACAATGTGAACCATTCCTATTAACATGCCGTGTGAAATGATCACAATAGTTTATATAATGTATAAAAGCAGACAAAACTAATCTGCGATTACCTTTTTGAGAGATTGAGACTGAATGGGGGACACAAAGGAGACACCGAGGCACTGGTAATGTTCTGTTTCTTCATCTGAACTTTATGCTTACAAAGGTATATGTATTATACTTGAATAAAATGTTTTTAAAAAGTTCATGAAAGTGTGTGCTATGGTCTGAATGTTGGTGCCCCCCTAAAATTCATATGTTGACCCTATACTCAATGTGATAGTATTAAGAGGTGAGGCCTTTTGGGAAGTGATTAACTCATGAAGTTTCTGCCTAATGAATGGGATTAATGCCCTTGTAAAAGAGGATGAAAGGAGCTGCCCTGCCCCTTTGGCCATGTGAGTATGCTGCAAGAAGCTGCTGTCTATAAGGAACGGGCCTTCACCCCTTGAATCTGCTGGCACCTAATCTTGGCCTTCCCAGCCTCCACAACTGTGAGAAATAAATTTATTTATAAATTACCTAGTCTAAGGTATTTTGTTATAGTAGCCTGAAAAGACTAAGACAGCATGTAATTTTATTTTAGATCTCTGCTTTCAGTACATCACTGAAATGTGAAATATACTTAAAAGTATATGTACATTTGGAAAATCTATATTTTAGGTAAGAGATTATATGAATATGAAAGATAATCCCAAATTTTAGGAACATGAAATACTAAACCTCTGTTTGTGTTATACAATATAAAACTACAGAAGTGTACATTATTCAAATACTTAATTTTTCAACAAGGTGTCTGTCAAAAAGTCAAATAAATGTGAACTAAGCTAACATAATTTTCTCAATGGCAAGCTAAAAATAAGCACTAATAGATTTCTAATAAAATTTCAACATCTATCATTATATATTTTCAAATTGTTCATCAAAAATTTAAAATAGTCTTAACAGTACAGATGTAAAGAGACACAACTATACCCACCATATTTTATACCATTTCTCTGAAAGCAGTCTATTTATAATGGGTCTAAATTATCTCTACTATTTTATATTTGAAAAAAATGAGGCAAAGAAAAGCAAATTCTTTTACTAAATATAATTACCAATTCAATTATCAATAAGTAATAAAAATTTTTAGACTTTCAAATATTAAAAGACCACGAAACAAAAACTAGCAATGGCTTTACATACGAATTATGTTTCCTGTTTTAAAAGAGTAGTATAGCCATGTACATTGCATTTAAGAAAAATCTGGCAGCTGTTAGGCAAATCAACTAATATACTGTTATTCATCTTTTATTTTATAAATGTTTAATCTCAAAGTTAGACATTGTACTAATAGCATAATTTATATCATAGAATAAAAGGAACCCATTAGCATAATGTATATCATAGAATAAATGGGGCAATTATTGAATATATAATATATCACATGTATGATAAAAATCACAAAAAATTTCAAATAAAAAAATAGAAGGCCTTGCCTTCTCCATTTTAGAAGGCTTATTAGTATCTTTATTCCAACACAAAACCAGATTAGATAAATCAGAAATTACCTTGACAGCCACTCCTTTTCCTTCAGGAAATTCCAGAAGATGAAAAGTCAGTTCTTCAACCCTAGTAATACAGAGCCTTGGGTCGGTGGTTCTTCTTAATGCCTGAACTAATGCCCGGGTTCTGTTATCAATACTCACCCTTGCAATAATCTACAAAGATATATTAAATGCATATGGTTAGAATATGAAACTGCTCTAACAAAAGCTTAAAGTTTCTTAAGTTCCATTATGAAATTAACTTATAAATTTGACAAAAATTAATACAATTTAAAATCACACTGAATAACAACTCGCCTTCTCTCGCTGAAGAGATAAATGCTTTTTCTCCTCTGCATTTTTGTCTTTTCTGATAGCCTGCTCAGTTTTAGCAGGCTCTTCCTGTTCTTCTGACTGACTCTTGGAATCATATTTTAATTTGGGGACAAGTCCCCCAATATAACCACCTACTAAAGCTTGTACACCTTCTGTGGGACGAGAAAGAAAGTTAGCAATACTTTGTTTAGTAGAAACTGGAAGAACTTCAGGTATCCCACTGGAACTTGCAGGCTTGTCCACAGTATCTAAAGAAGATTCTGAGTCTGGTTTAGCAGTCAGGATGGCAGAATCTGGAGAACTGGATTTCCCTTCTTCAACCTTTTTACCTTCCAGTTCTAATTTGTACTGGAAAGGTTTATTTTCCTTCTCTTGAGACATTTTTTCCTCACGTTTGAAGTATGAATTAATATGATTTGATAAAAAGTAGAATGACTCTTCAAATTTTGTAGTTATACTACTCGTGTAGTAAAAAAGGCTTTGTTTGTTTATATCTTCTTGTTTATCTATAATGTGTTTTTTCTCTTCTGGAAAAGGACTCTTTTTTGCTGATTTGTCACTATAGTTTTTCAGAGATTTGATGGCTTGTTTAGCGATTTTCTGCTTTAGCCAGCTGCTATCTGATACTTTCCTTAATATTCTAGAACTTGGCTTAAATTGGGCTAAACGTGAAATCATTTCATTCTGATTACCAAAAACAGCCTTTGAAACAGAGTTCAAAGTACTTTTAATACGGGACATACGAATGCTCACTTTTGTAAGTCCCTTGGGAGCAGAACTGCTAAGTTTCAAAATTCCAATATGTAAACCATGGTTGCTTGGAGAATAACAGTGCTTACTGCAAGAATGTGCTTCACTTTGGGTCCATTTACATCTTATTTTGCTTGTATGAAAACCTCTTTGTAGACTGATGTGGCTTATCCTCCAGAAATGTTTAGATGAGTACAAGAAATGTAGTTGCTTGCTTCTCTGCTTTCCACAAAGACTTCTTGCATTACTAAGGAGGTAAATATATACATCTACTGTCAAATTAATAGACATAACTTAAAACTCATTTATTTTCTATATGACATTCTCTCACTTCATTCCTGAATGCTTCATTTAAGAAATGCCATAATTCATGGTCTTACCTGAAATGGCAAGAAAAAAAAAATTAGGAATCAAGTTAAAATTGAAGTTGGGTATAATATAAAATACAGGACTATTTAAACTAAACTCAGCAAATTGTCTTGAAAACAGACAGAATAATGTATTGCCATATGGCTGATATAAATTTCACTTCTAAGCTAATAGAAAATAACTCACCTCTCAGTACAGATGTCAATGAAAAAATAAATTGAGCAGTATGTTTAGGGAAAGAACTAATTTTGGGAAGTTTCCCAATAAATAAGTTTTCCTACAACACATAATGTAATATGCAATTTAGATGCTATGCTGTTTTTATTCTTCCTTATTGTTAAATTCTTGACTAGTTTATGTCACACTAGAATAAAATACCCAACTCCAGCTCACTCTAGCTATCCCATTCCACCTATGGTAGGTGAAAGACTGAGGAGCACTTGTGAAGTTCACAGTCCAATGGCACAGGCTCACCAAAAGACTGAGAAATAGTCATAGGACTATAGGAAACTTCCCCTCATCCCACACCTTACCACCACATTACTAAAGGCCCATTTACAGCAGTTCCTTTTACCCAAAACATTATGTCCGGCTATGGAGAAAAAATTACAAGTCATGCTAAAAGGAATATTTGATTAAGAAGGCTATTTGTTCTAATGGAATAAATTTTTTGTCAGTGACCTTTGTGAAAAAAAAAAGACACAACTTGAAAAGACAGAGCAAACATCAGAGCAAACATACATGGCAGGGATGTTGAAATCATCAGACAGGGAATTTAAAACAACTGTGATTAATATGTTAAGAGCTCTAATGGATAAAGTAGACAGCATGCAAGGACAGGCAATGCAGGCAGAGAGATGGAAATCCTAAGAAAGAACCAAAATGAAATGCTCTAGATCAAAAGCACTGTAACAGAAATGAAGAATGCTTTTGATGGGTTTATTGAAAGACCGGACATGGCTGAGGAAAGAACATCTGAGCTTGAGGTATATAGAAACCTCCAAACAGAAAAGTAGAGAGAAAAAAAAAAGTAGAGACCAAAAAAACAAAAACAAAAACGCAGACTATCAAGGACTGTGGGACAACTACAAAAAGTGAAACATACATGTAACACGAATACCAAAAGGAGAAAAGAGAAAGGAACAGAAGAAATATCTAAAATATTAAGTACTGAGAATTTCCCCAAATTAATGTCAGACACCAGACCACAGATCTAGAAAACTCAGAGAACACCAAGCAGCATAAATTCCAAAAAAACTACAGCTAGGCAAATCATTTTCAAACTACAGAAAATAAAGGATTAAAAAAAAAAATCCTGAAAGAAGCTAGAGGAAAAAATTCTTACATATAGAGTAATAAAGATAATTACATTGAACTTCTCTTCAGAAACCATGAAAGGAAGAAGAGAGTAAAGTGAAATATTCAAAGTGTTTCGAGGAAAAAAACATGAACTTAGAATTCTGTATCCTGCAAAATTATTCTTCAAAAATGAAGGAAAAATACCTTCTCAGACAAATATTGAAGGAATTTTTTTCTAGTAGATCTGCCTTATAAGAATTGTTAAAATAAATTTTTTAGAGAGAAGAAAAATAATATGGGTTAGAAACTCAAATCTCCATAAAGAAAAGTAGACTAAAGAAGGGATAAGTGAAAGTAAAATAAAAACATACCAGTTTGCTCAAAATAATAAGAGCAACAATTATGTATATATCATATACATTACATATATATTTAAACATGCTTATATACTTGTATAAGTGAAATGAATGGCAGAAATGATACCAGGAATGAGAGAAGGAATCAGGATTATGTTGTTATTATAAGCTACTTATACTACCTGTGAAGTAGTATGGTGTTATTTGAAAGTGGACTTGGATTAGTTATAAGTATATATTGCAAACTCTAGGGCAACCACAAAAAGAAGAAAAAAAATAATAATAAAAGCATAACTGAAATGCTAGGAAAAGAGAGAAAATGGAATCATATAAAATGCTTAATGAAAACTAAAAAAGGCAGAAAAAGAGTGAAAAACAAAAGTGGGGACATAGAAAAAGGGTGACAAATAGAAACCAGTAACAAATATGATTGACATTAATTCAACTATATCAATAACCACAATGAATGTCAATGTTGTAAATGGACCAATTAAAAGTGATTGTCAGAGCAGACAAAAAAACCCAATATCCAACTATGTTGTCTATAAAAAAACATTTTCAAGATAAAGACACTTATACAGTAAAAGTAAATGGATGGAGAAAAATATGCCATGCTAACACTAATCAAAAGGAAGCAAGAGTAGCTGCTATATTAATTTCAAAGCAAGGAAAGCAAGCAGAAAATCAGTAAGAACAGTTTAACTCAGCACCACCATAAATCAACTGTATATAACTGACATCTTCAGACGACTTTATCAAACATCAGTATACACATTTATCTCAAGCTCACATGGAACACTCACCAAGATAGACCACATTCTGGGCCATAAAATACACCTTAAAAATTAAAAAAAAAAAAAAAAAAAATAGAAATCACACAATGTCTGCTCTCAGACCACATGGAATTAAACTAGAAATTAATAACAGAAAGATATCTGGAAATCCCTAATATGTGGAAATTAAACAACACACTTCTTTTTTTTAATACTTTGTCTCTACTTTTGTATATGCTTAAATTTTTCTATAATAAAAAAGTGTTTAAAAGCCAACACAGAAAAGTTAACCAACACAGTCAACCAACATAGAAAAGTTAAAAAATCATGTCTACAGAAGAGTGGAGAATGAGAGAGACCAGCTAACAAAAAATTACACAAGTGGCCAATAAATATTTGAAAATGTGCACTACTTCAGTCATAACTGAATGAATGCAAATTAACAGACTGCACCTAGCAGACTGGTAAAGATTAACATGTCTGATAATGCCCAGTGTCTGTGATGATGTGAAAACAACACACTTCTAAATAACACAGAGGACAATGAAGAAATTTCAAGAGAAATTAAAAGATATTTTGAACTAAATTAAAATAAAATCACAACTTATTAAAATATGTGGGATGCAGCAAAAGCAGTGCTTAGCAGGAAATTTATAGTATTGAATGCATACATTGGAAAAAAAGAAAGATCAAAAAATCAATAATTTAAGTTCCCATCTGAGAAAACTAGAAAAAGAAGTGCAAATTAAATCCAAAGTAAGCAGAAGAAAAGAATCAATAAGAAGTAGAGCAGAAATCAATGAAATTGAAAACAGAAAATCAATAAAGAAAATCAAAAAAACCAAAGGCTGCTTCTTTGAAAAGATCAATAAAATTGATGTCTCTAGCCAAGCAAACTAAGAAAAAAAGAGAGAGGACACATATTATTGTTATCAAAAATGAAAGAGGGGATATCACTACAGATCCCATGGACATTAAAAGAATAATAAGGACATACTGTGAATAACTGTATGCCCACAAATTTGATAACCTAGATGAAATAAGCCATCCCGTGAAAGACACAATCTGCCAAAACTCACACAAGAAGAAATTGAATAGGCCTATATATATATCAAAGAAATCAAATAAATAATTAATAACCTTCCAAAACAGAAATCACTAGGCCTAGATGGGTTTGCTGCAGAATTCCACCAAACATTTAAGGCAGAAATTATACCAATTCTCTATAATCTCTTTCAGAAGATAAAAGCAGAGGGAATATACTTCCTAACTCATTCTATGAGGCTCACATTGCCCTAATACCAAAACCACACAAAGACATTACAAGAAAACGACAGACTAGTATCTCTCAATAACACAGATATAAAAACCCTGAATAAAATATTAGCAAATCAAACCCAACAATCTATCAAAAGAATTATACACCATGGCCAAGTGGGATTTATCCTAGGTATGTAGGCTGGTTCAATATCTGAAAATCAATTAATGTAATCTATCATATCAATAGGCTAAAAAAGAATAAATCATGATCATATCAACAGATGCAGATAAAATATTTGATAAAACCAAACACTCACTTATCATAAAAACTCTCAGTAAACAAGGAATAGAAAGAACTTCTTTAATTTGATAAAGAATATCTGAAAAACACCCTATAGCTAACATCAAACATAATGGTGAGAGCTAGAAGCTTTCCCACTAGGATCAGGAACAGGGCAAGGACGTCTCCTCTCACCATAGTTTTTCAACATCATACTAGAAGTCCTAGCTAATGCAATTGGATAAGAAAAGGAAACAAAAGATATACACACGGGAAGGAAGAAATAAAACTGTCTCTGGTCGTACATGACATGATTACCACTGTAGAAAATCCAAAAGAATCAACAAAAAAACCCTCTTGGAACTAATAAGCAATCATAGCAAGATTACGGAATACAAGGCTAATATACAAAAAGGCTAATATACAAAAGCTTTCCTATACTAGCAAAGAACAAGTGAAATTTGAGTTTTAAAACAATACCATTTACATTAGCATGCCAAAAAATTAAATACTCAGGTACAAATCTAACAAAATATGTACAAGATCTTTGTAAGGAAAACTTCAAAACTCTCATGAAAGAAATCAAAGAAGAAATAAATAAATAGAAAGATATTCTATATTCTATAGGAAGACTCAGTATCATCAAGATGTCAGTTCTTCACAATGTTATCTATAGATGCAACACAATCCAACCAAAATCCCAGCAATTTATTTTGTGGCTATCAACAAACTGATTCTAAAGTTTATATGGGAGGTAAAAGACACAGAAAACCAACACTATCTTGAAGGAGAACGAAATTAGGGCCTGACACTACCTGACTTTAAGTATTCCTATAAAGCTGCAAAAATCAAGACAGCATGGTATTGGTGAAAAAAAAAGACAAACAGATCAGTGGAATAGAGAGCCCAGAAATAGACCCAATTAAATATAGTTACTGATCTTTGACAAAGGAGCAAAGGCAAAACAATGGAGAAAAGACAGTCTTCTCAACAAATGATACTGAATATTGAGACTTTCAATACAAACTTTCAGACTGTAGCAGTATGATTCCAACTATATGACATTCTGGAAAAGACAAAACTATGAAGACAGTAAAAAGATCACGGGTTGGGTGTGGGGAAGGGATGAACAGACAGAGCACATTGGACTTTTAGTGCACTGAAAATACACCACATGATACTAAAATGATGAATATATATCATTATAAATTTGTCCAAATCCATAGAATATATAACACCAAAAGTGAACCCTAATGTAAATTATGGACTTTGGGCAATTATATGTCAATGTAAGTTCATCAGTTGTAACAAATGTACCACTCTGGCAGGGGACGTTGATAATGGAGTAGGCTATGCACATGTGGAGGCAGAGGTATATAAAAATCTCTGTACCTTCCTCTCAATCTTCCTGTGAACCTAAAACTGCTCTAAAAAAAAAAAGTCTTAAAAAAAAAGCAATCTGCAGTACGATACATATTATCTATACATGAATATACATAAACATAGATATGTAGACATACATAACCACATATATTAAAAAAAAAGAAAATGAAAACTTGTATGTGTGGTTGAAATGTGCTGACATACACATACACACAGTGATTCTGAAAGGACAAGCACCAATTTTCCATTCTTGTGAACTGAAGAGAAGGAGCAAGAAAGAATGAGAAAGGTTTTTACATTTTGCTTTTCTACTCTTTGAATTTTTACAATGAGCGGGTATCACTTTTGTAATTAGAAAAAGTAAAATGTTTACAGCACTTTAACAGAAGGTGCCATGTGAATGGAAGACACAGGGAAAGCAGATATGAAGGGGGGTCTTAAAAAAGGGCTAAAACTGGGCAAAGTTGAAAAAAGAATTTATTATGTGTAAATATGAGAAGGGAAAGAATTCTAAATAATGGTAAAAAATAAACACAAGCAAACACAGAAAAGCATGTAAGAAAGCACATACAGTATGTACAGAAATTGCAAAGTCAAAATTTACTGCAGGACCTAGAGAAATTATATGAGGAAGAGGTAGAAGATGACACTGAGAAAGACCATACCAATTGTCCAGAAGAAGACAGTCTGGACTAAAGTCCTTCTTTCTAAATTGCATTTGCACATATTATTTTAAAATACCCAAATGTACATAGGGGAGGAGAGAAAAGAAGCAAACCTGTCTGCCTTCCTGCCTCTTCTAAACTCCTTAGGACTTGTAGTCAATGTGATAAGCTGAGTAATCATAAAAGCCCCGCAACCCCCACAACACAGAAATACTTGATAAAATATAAGGTACTTGATAAAATGTAAGATACTTGATAAAAAGCCATGCTCAAAACCAACAGTGGGAATCTACAGGTCTAAGAGGAAACACAGGCCTGGATTTGCAGTCATATAATCGTCATGGTGCAGAGACCCTACATAAATGGAAACTGGTCAGAGCTGATGAACTTCAGCAGAATTGACCAAAACCACCATGTGAGGGCACTTCCAAAGATCAGGGCAATGGCCTCCTACACTAAGCAACCATCATCTGCAATTAACTCTCAAAAATTACAAAACATGCAAGGAAACAAACCACCCCCTTGAGAGGACCAACAAATACAGCCAGAAGAAAAATGTATAACCAAGATTTAGAAATGCATAGAAAAAAATTAAGCAAGCTTAAAATGTTCAAAGACATAACAGAAAGAACAAAAATAAAGAGGCAAAAAGAAAACTGTAGAAAGAGTAAACAGGGAAAGCAACATTTTAAAAATAAAAACTCCAGATGTATGCTAATTACAAGACATAGCTATAACATAATGACAAAAAAAGGTTGAAAACAAAGGACTGGGAAAAATTATATACCAGGACTAAACTAACCAACAGAAAGTAAAAAGCCCTTCAAGGTAAATTTAAGGGAAAAACATTAAATAAGGATAAAAAGGGAGGGGACACTATATAACAATAAAAAGAATAATCCATTTACTTATTGAACTTCAGAGTCTTGTAGGCCTTGGAGGACAACCCAATCTATTAACAAATAAACAAATAACTAATATAATGTATGTCATCAGGTTGAGAAGTATCATAAATTAAATTAAAGCCAAATAGGATAAGAAGGGCACAGAAAGTGCTATTTTAGATGTTGTGGGGAGAAGAGTATTGAGTTGACATTTTGGTGGAGATCTGAATGAAGTGAGGAAGAAAATTATTAAGAGAATCTGGGAAAAAAGCATTATTGGTAGAGAGAAAAAGCAACCAACACTTTGGAGATGGAAATGAGCTCTGTATATTCAGAAATGGTAAGAAGACAAGGTTGTTGAAGGGAAGGTGGGAAGGGGAAGAATGATAGAGATGGGCCCAAGAGTTAGGCAGAAGACAAAGCAATGTAAGCCTAGACTATGGTAAGGAGTTTGCATTGTTTCTTTCCAGTGAGATACAACCATAATGACTAATTATAAATACACCCATCAAGTTGGCTTTGAAATATAGTCTATAAAGCAAAAAAATGGGAACAGTTAACAGGAAGGCTAACCAATTTCATGATCTAATGAAAGATTTCAATACACCTGTCTCAGAAAATATAACTATCAAGCAAAAATTACAAAATGCAGCAATGATCAACAAAATCAACACACTTAATTGCTCCCAAATCACATTAGTAAATGCAAGATAAGCGTTTTGAGAACAAAAGTTAGACTGAAAAAAGACAGGGAGATGAATGTAAAGTGAGAGGCACCATCATCAATTGAGAAAACTGCAAGGAAGAATAGAGGTAATATAAATACAATCGAGGTATAAATAGAATGGAGAGGCTTGGACCAACCACTAGGGAAAGAAATGGAGTTTTAACTAGAGCAATCAAGGGATTTCTAGGTGGAGGCTCAGCTGAGAATGGAAAAAAATGAATTTACAGAGGATGTCACTTAATTATTGCAATAATACAGGTAAAAAGGTGACAAGGGTCTGCATTAAGGCAATAGTACTAGAATGGAGAAGGTGGCTATACTGAGCCACGTTTTGAAAGCAAGGGAAAAGTAACAAATAAAAAAACAACAAAATACAGAACTTGGTGATAGCCACCAATGGGGTGAAGAGGGGTGAAGTGTCAAAAGAACTGTAAGGTTTTAAATCAGAGACATAAGGAGATTGTCATTTGTGAATATGAGAAAACTGGGAAGGGGCCAATTTAATATGAAAGAAAAATTTATGTTCTTTTGGATTTACAAGATGAAGAAACAGTGGGACATTCAAATGGAAATGTACATAGACTATAGATTTGGGTATAGTTATCAGCACTGTTAACAGCTGAAACCATGAGACTGGATGGATTTACCAAAGGATAGTTGACAGTAACAATACTTGATTATTTGGGGACCACAGAATGTCATAAAAACTCCTTTTCTTTGAAAAATGTTTATTTGGAAATACACATTACATTTTCCATGACATTTCAGAATATTCAGGGACCTTGGGTTTCCAATGTTAAAACTCTGGTTTAGAGAAAATCACATGGATAGAGACTAGAGTGCCATCTAGAGTTAGAAGAGGAAGAAAAGCATCCCAAGGAAGAAAAAAAGCATAGGAGAAAAGATATATTAAAAAAAATCATGGCACTGTAAACCAATACAGAACCAAGTTTTAAAAAGTAATGGATAATGAACAGAATAAAATACATGAGAAGGGACAGAAAGATTATAACTAGGAAATGACAGGACAGGAAGGTGTCCAGGGCTGAGTTCTAAAATACAAAAGCAAGTTTTAAAAAGAAACAGATAATGAACAGAATAAAATACATGAGATGGGAGAAAAGGATTAGAACTAAGAAATGACAGGACAGGAGGCTGTCCAGGGCTAAGAGTTCTAACTCTGACCTTTATACAAATACTTATATGTTCCACAGTGAAGCAATAGGCATGCTTCAGCACAATCCCTCTATCTTAACTGAAGGGGGAAAAAAAAAAAAAAAACCAAACAAAAAAAAAGCCTCAAAGTACACGCTGTTCTTTGCATGTGTAACAAGTGAATATATAAACTAGTGAAACTGATCCTTTCATTCAACATCACTTATTAAAAGGACATTGCTTACAAGACTTTAACTTAGAACTGATATAGAAATAGAAAAACGAGATCAACACTGAGAAAAACTTTGTAATAAAAATTACCAAATAAAAATACTTTCTTATATTGAAAGTACAACTAATTTGTATGAGCAATTTAACAAAAGAGCAACGATGTGCTTGATACAACTGGCCCATATGAGGTAAAAACTCTCATTTCACCGTCTAATATATTTTTAAAGAATCCTTAGATTTTAAAATTCTTAATATTTCACTATTTCAACGGCATTTTCTTGATACACTGAAACATACTTTTGTGATTTTTGAAATCTTAACATAACTGCAGAACCAGGATACAATTGTCACTGAAAACAAAACAGTCCTTTAAATGTCCTTTATGCTACATCTCTTCTAACTTGTTCCTAGGAGTCACGACTTTTCTTGAAAATTATCATTGAATTAGATGTAGAAACCAGGTTCCGCCCAGCATAATGAGAGAAATGATACAGGGATAGGAAGCATTGCAACACTATGACTCATGCACCACCACCTTTTAAAAAGTACACATCTGAATCCCTCAAGAGATAAGAATTGAATATGGGTGGGTTTAAAAAGAAATAGCTGATAGAAAAAAATATCAAGCAACAGAATCACCAGGTGCACACTGACAGCCGAAAGTGATGTAGAATAGGGTAACCGTTTTGAGAATCACCAGTGAATTGCTGGAGAATACCACAGTCCAAGGCAAGGCAGACAGACTCCGGGACATTGGGCTGGGAATCGTGGTGATGGGACAGGAGGCGCAGGGAGGGACCAGGGAAACCCAAACAGTGCTCTTCTGGGGCAGCAAAACCCGTGGGGTGGAAAAGGGGAGGGCGCTGCGCACCAATCAGCCCCAAGACCGGCGGGCTCCTTCCGGTGCCCGGTCGCCTTCTGGAGCTTTTTCCTGGGGACCTCCTCAAAGCCGGGCGTCTCCCCACCCTCTTATTCTGGAAGTACCCTCAGAAGAGAGAGAGATAGACCTGAAGGCCCGGACGAGTGCCCGGAGCGATCAGCCTACCTCCTGTCGTCACGCCCCTGTCCCCTTACGGCCACTTACTGGGTTGCAGGCCGCAATCACTTCGGTGGCAGTGGTGACTCGCCTTTTCCCGGCGTTGACGTCCACTCTGGCGGGCCTGCATCAGCTGAGCTTTCAACAGAAAAACAGGCGCAACCGCCAAGGCGCCACCTCCGTATCTCCGCCCCGCCCCTAGCGGAAGTGACGCACAGGCCTTCCAGGTCTACCCGCCGGCAGGGTGCGGTTCCCCTCCTGGGTACCTGAGTAGGGCTTCAGACTCCCTGTCAATCGCCTCCCTGCCCCTCTCCAAGACATGCGCAATAGAGAATAACAGAGCGCGAGGCGGACGCGCTGCGAGAGACGTGCGTGCGTGCACGCGCCTGCGTGGGCCCGGAGAGGCGGCGTGGCTTGGTGGCGGGTAGTGTTACCCGTTTATGGTCTTGCAGGGGTACGTGAGCTGTGGGAGTTTGATTTTGTTCTGCGTGCGGGACCTCGGAGCTGAGTACAGGCTTGCTTGCTTGCGGGCCGCCATCCCCTTTCAGCAGCTAAGCCTTCATCTCCACGTCCCTGAAGGCCCTTTCCGCGCTCTGTCCGGTCCTCCGTGCTGGCGCAGCCGCCTAGAGGGTGGTGAGCGGCTCGGCCGGCCCCTACCACGCTGCTGTCACCGTTCCTAGTGACACCTCCTAAATATCCATTCTTGGGCACGGCCACTCGGTCTAAATGTCACTCCAAAGAGCTTTAGCATATATTATCTTATTGGAAGTTAGCATATACTGCCCCACAAATGGTCCCGCACTTACATTTTTGTCAAATTCTGATATTTTATGCGTACCAGGTCCGCAAACTACAGCCCTCAGGGCACACCCTGCTCGCTGCATGTTTTTGTGCAACTGTGTGCTAAGAATGGTTTTCACATTTTTCAATGGTTAAAAAAAAAATAATGTTTTTTGGAAAAAAGTAAATGAATCTTATGACCATTATATGGACGTTCAAATTTCAGTGTTCATTAAAAAAAAAAAGTTTTAAGGGCCGGCCCGTGGCTCACTTGGGAGAGTGTGGTGCTGATAACACCAAGGCTACGGGTTCGGATCCCTCTATAGGGATGGCCGGTTACCTCACTTGGGAGAACTTGGTGCTGACAATATCAAGTCAAGGGTTAAGATCCCATTACCAGTTATCTTACCAAAAATAAATAAATAAATAAATAAATAAATGAAAGAAAAGAAAAGGAAGGAAAGAAAGAAAGGAAGGAAGGGAGGGAGGGAGGAAGGAAGGAAGGAAGGAAGG